>NW_022437029.1:6401127-6469371 GCF_009761245.1 Sapajus apella | reverse complement strand
TTTTTTTTTTTTTGAGATGGAGTTTCGCTCTTGTTACCCAGGCTGGAGTGCAATGGCGCAATCTCGGCTCACCGCAACCTCCGCCTCCTGGGTTCAGGCAATTCTCCTGCCTCAGCCTCCTGAGTAGCTGGGATTACAAGCACGCACCACCATGCCCAGCTAATTTTTTGTATTTTTAGTAGACACGGGGTTTCACCATGTTGACCAGAATGGTCTCGATCTCTTGACCTCGTGATCCACTCGCCTCGGCCTCCCAAAGTGCTGGGATTACAGGCTTGAGCCACCGTGCCCGGCCGTAAAATGTTTACTTATTCTACAGTGGGAAATGTTCAACATTAGCTATAGAATGCATTCAAAGTTTTCCCTCCATTGGGTTTAGAATACATATGACCATACATAAGGGAAACAGAAACACAACTGTTTCACTTATCTGGAAGAGGCTCAAATAGCTGTTTCTTTTCTGTCCTCCCTCCACCTGACACTAACTTTTGGAAATGCAGAAGAAAAATATAAGTTTATGACTCTTGAAAAGGTCAATTAAGATATCAGCTTAATTGAATATGTAAAAGCAACCTGAACACTCTAAATAACCTGAATTAATATTTGGTGATGATAATTTTTAAAACAAAATAATAGTCCATAGCATAAGTAAATAAATCCAAAAGAGCTAACATAAATAAATATTACTTTTTAATTGTCAAAGTGGGTAAAGTGCACATAAGGAAACTCAGGGGATGGGCAGACATCCAGAAGGACCCATTCATAAGTTACGCTATTTTGCATCGGAACTTCACGTATCTTTCTCTCAAGTATCTTTCCTTCTTGTTCTGAGGCATGCAGCAGGTCAGGAAAAGATAACTATGTTAAAATAAAACTGTTAGCCTTACTCTACATCCCTTCTTTCCCACCAAAAAAATGTAGAAATTGACTTTTAGTTTGGGCGAATTTGCAGAAATTTTTCAAAGATAGAAGCTTTTTCAGACCAAAATGTTTTAGTGTTTCTGTAGATCATACATTTATTAACATCACTTATAGTTAATTTTGAGCCTCTCCTGTCTTTCAGTCATTCAAACTTACTCAACTGAAAAGAAAAATTATGTGTGAATAGACACAATATATTTGCTCACCTTTGTGGCATCATTAATGAGAAAAATCAGATTATCTTAAAGCAAACTCATGATATTTTACAATAGTACTATTTTTAATGTAACTCTTAAAAACCCTAACTTTCTGAGTATTCTGTTAGCATTAATAACAGGTATTATTTCACCTCTGTAAATCTGTATCTGCAAAAGCGTGATAGCCCATTGTAGCTGCCATGTGCCTTTGACCCACCTTTTCCCCTTCTTCCTGTCTGGATCCCAGACAAATGTGCAGAGGTAGACAAGCTACTAACAACTGAGAGAAGGAAATCTTTGGGCTATGGATAGAAGAGTCAGGATCTAAGGGTCACTTGGGGTTCCAACGTCATCACTCAGCCTCCACACCAGGCCTAAACTGCGTATTCCCAGGGCTTCTGTTACTTGCAAGAGAGGCAACTTGAAGTTTCTTTAAGGTATGATGAGTTTGATTTATCATAATCCAATGTAAACTATTAAGATGATAAAACACATACTATTATTTTTGGTTTAGCTTCTGTATTTAAAGTTTCTTGAGGGCAAAAGCCATATCTCGCCTCTTTTGTACCTTTGCATAACATAGTAATGTGATCAAAGCAAACATAATAATGATTGATAATAGTATGAAATGAATGAAACCTCCTAGCCCACATTGGGCTTCATTGATAACAGCTTTTTATGTTGAAGGCAAACTATAAATAGATTATATGTTGTCTATTGCCGCATAACACATTAACACAAAATTTAGTGGCTGAAAACATGAGTATTTATTATTACATGTTTTCTGTTAATCAGAACTCCAGGAGTGGCTTAGCTTGGAGACCCTCATGAGACCACAGCTGCAGTTTTGGCTGGGGCTGCAGTCATCTCAAGGCTTGCCTAGGAGAGGATCTGCTTCTGAGCTCACTCTTTTGGCTACTGGAAAGATTCCTAAGACCTGCACCCAAGACCACGCACATGGGCCTCCCCACGTGGCCTTCTCATGACATGGGACATGGCACCTGTCTTTTCCAGAGCAATCGAGAAGATGGAAAGAGAATGAGAGAGACAGTGAGAACCCAAGACAGAAGCCACTGTTACTGATAACCTCATTTCAGAAGTGGCGCCCCACTACTGTTGCTGTATCCATTGAAAATGCATCACCAATTCCTTCCAATAACATTAAACTCAGAGGACACACAAGGGGAAGGAATCCCACCAGTGCACAAAGCCAGGGGTCACTGGGGCCGTCTTAGTGAGTACCTACCACACAAATGTAGATTCCAAACCTGCTATAAAAACACTTAATACATCACTCTCATGTGTGAATACTTACGATTTTTAACAGTGAAGATCAATCAGAATCTATTCTTCATGATTCACAGGATTTTCTTTTAGTGACCTTTATTCAACTGAGAGAGAGAATTTAAAAACTTTTATAGAGAAATGCATTTCAGATATTTACAATCATGATATTTTTTCAGAATCTAGCAGAAGCTTTTTTGTGTAATTGTGAGGATCAGCACCAATGGCAACCTAAAGCCAGCAATGGCAGGGACTGCTTCCTGTCCCGCCATCTCTGCTTTTCTTCTTCCAACTTAATAGCATTGTTAGTTGCATGTATTTTGTGGTAGCTTGGGCCACCATTTAAAAGACACACCACTGTTTGAATAGTTTACACAAGAGGCATTTATTTTCTCACAGTTCTCAAGACTACAAGTCATGGTCAAGGTGCAACCATGTTTCTACTGAAGGCTCCCTTCCTCGCTTGTAGGTACATTCTCACTCTGTCCCCACAAAGCCTTTTCTTGTCTTCTTTTTTTAATTTAGTTTGTTGTTGTTATTGCTGCTGCTCTTGCTGTTGTTGTTTCAAGAGACAGGGTCTCACTCTGGAGTGCAGTTGTACAATCATTGCTCATTGTAACCTCAAACTCCTGGGCTCAAGCAACCCTCCCACCTCAACCTCCCTAGTAAGTGGGACTGCAGTCTTGAGCCACTATGCCCAGCCTCTCTTCATTTAAAAACAACAATTATATTGTAAAAAGATTCCAATCTTATGACCCCATTTAACCGCAGTTACTTCCCCAAGGGTCTGATCTCCAAATTGCTATCACATTGGTGGTTAGGGCTTCAACAGATGACTTGTGCTGGGAGGGCACAATTCAGTGCATAACAGTAGATGAGTACTTAGTGTGAAGGCTACATTTCCCAGCCTCCTTTGAAGTTAGGTCACTAAGTTTTCATCAATGAGATGGAAAAGGAAGCGTAGTGAGAGTTTCTGGTCTTCTTTAAGCAACAGCCCTTTGTTCTTACTTCTTCATCTCTTCTTCCATCTCAAAGCCTGGAACAAAGACTTCGGGGACAAGGGTCGTACCTCTGGAGTGGCCTGAAAATGCCTGGGCCCCCAAGGGCATTGCGGAGTGGAGCTGCTGACCTGCCCTCAACTGCCTATCTCTGAACTCTTTTAAGAGTGAGAAATAACTTTCTGTTTTATTTAACTCACTACCCTTTGAGGAATTTCTTTTACTTGTAGCAGAATGTAATCATAATTAATATACCATACTTATGTAACTAAAGTGAAGTAGAGATGTCATGTAATTATCAAATGCCTTGTGGAACATTTGAATTTACATTGGCAAGTGAAAAGAAACTTCACAGTTGATTTAAAGTAGGCATTTACAAACTATATGTCCATTTACTAAAACCCAGCATACTGTTAAAAACAAATTTTAACTCTTTTAATTGGGACTTGCATGGCTCCAGTTTGCCTCAGGCTCAAGCACCCCCCTGCATATTGATACTGGGCCTGTTTTACAGTTTCTTCACCTGCCTGGCTTCTTACACATTTGAAATTGAAATGACTGATTTATTCTAATCCAACCCCTTATTTTATAGATGAGAAAGCAGAGATCTAGAAAAGTAAAGTAATCAGAAATTATGGAGAAATAAGAACTAGTACTCAGGATGTTGACTCCAAGTTCAGACCTCTTTCCATTGTTCAGGCACAAAATATCACCTTTGAATTTCCCTGGGAAGGAATAGGCTTGAGTAGACCCTTACCTCTGCACTCCTGCAACTCCCCTATGGGCCTAGCCCTTTCCTACCACAGTGGCTCAGCAGGTGGACCAGTGAGCGGACACCTCTCCCTACAGTGGAATTTTAGGATGACTAGTTGAAGGCATCCCCACTCTAGACTGCCTAAATATTCCCTCTAGATGTGGGGACCTAGGGAGTTTGCATGTCTACCTCTTGGAAGTTCTATCAGCATTCATTTTTTATCACACAGATTGAGGGACCAGAGTATGACATTCTCAACCTTGTCATCTCCTATCACATTAATGTGATATCATTTTAGTCTGTTAGAGTGTCATCATCAAAACAGAGGGGTTAGAGCATGGCAGTGCCTGTCAGGGAGTTGCAAATAGTTATTTGAAATATTGGATTAAACCAGTTTCATGACATTAGTGGCAGTAACTCGTCCCTGCAGACTAACTTCATTTATTTGCATTATGTAAATGGAGGTGTCCTGTGAAGGCTATCATTTAAAAAAAAAAAAATGTGAAATTTAAAAAGTCTAGCCCTAAGAGGAGTTTGGAGACCATAAAAGGCCATGCTACAACATTTCTCTCCTCACTTTTCAACTTTGAGCTCACCACCCACCTTCTCCATGGGCACTTGCTAAGCTTCTCCATCTATATGGCTGAACACAGACTATTTTCAAATAGGGCGTAAAAAGTATTCCATTTTACACTGTAATTTAGCTGGATCTGTACTTGTTTTCCTTGACTAGATTACAGACTCCTCAAAAGAATGGGAATAATCTTCTTTTGCTCTTTTTCACAGCATCCAGCTTTCTATGCACCAAGAGCACAGTGTTTATTTGACTGATGATCTAGTGGAATCTTTTTTTTGTTGTTGTTTTAACAAACATAAAGACCATTCAATACCAAAGGGTTATTCAGTGGGGGCAAATTATTTATTCACCTCTCCAAAGCTCACATTTCTTTATTGTACAGATTAGTAATCTCATTCATGATTTATAAGACTATATACAGACCTTATGCCAGGTACAATGGCTTACACCTGTAATCCCAGCACTTTGAGAGGCCGAGGCAGATGGATTATCTGAGGTCAGGAGTTCATGACCAGCCTGGCCAACATGGTGAAACCCTGTAACTACCAAAAATACAAAAATTAACTGGAAATGGTAAAAGGTACCTGTGGTCCCAGCTACTCAGGGGGCTGAGGCAGGAGAATCACTTGAACCCGGGAGACGGAGGTTGCAGTAAGCCAAGATTGTGGTGTCACTGCATTCCAGCCTAGGTGATAGAGAAAGATTTCATCTTAAAAAAAAAAAAAAAAAAAATATATATATATATATATATATATATATATATGCAGACTTTAACAATTTAAGATTAGGCCTTCAAACCTAAAAATGGAATATCAAGTTACCCATCCAGTATTTGAAGACACTAGTTTCTAGTCACATATTACTACTAGATGGCTAAGTACAAATATCCACTTTATAATAACACAATGATGTTCTAAATTGGTGATGAAATACTAGAAAAAAATTGTTTTAAATATTGGGAAAGTCGTTGATTTATCTTCCAAGTATTTGAAAAATAACGCCATTGGTGATGATGATGTTGGTTGGGGTTGATGATACAGCAAAACCAGCCATAGGAAAATTTAGGGGCCCAAGATAAAATCAAAGTGAAATGTGACTCCAAGATTACAGCCATGACTCTACTAACTTCTCTTCTAACTGGTTTCCATTTTTTCTTAATGTGCAGAGTAACAGGTTTGAAGAAGGAATATGAAGCCACCTCCCTGCTTTGGAGTGTAAAAAAAAATGTTCAGTTTAATGTATGTAAATAAATATACTACAAACCTCACCAACCAGTAGAGCATGGCATTCCCTCAGAAGCCCCTCTCTGTCCTCATCAGAGGTGAGCACTGTCCTGACATCCATCAAAATCACTTGTTTGTTTCTTTGTACTTGTGCCACATGAGCATGCATATTCGACACTATAGCTTAGGTACACCTGTTTTGAAACTTTTTCAGCTCAACATTATGCTTGTGAGACTTACCCATGTTTTTGTCTCTAGTTGTGAATATATTCACTGTCAGTGCTATATATTATGCCACTGTATAAATATATCCAATTTATTCATCCATACTATTGATAATGGTGATTTGGGATTTTTCCCTGCTTGACATAATAATGCTGTAAAATGCATTCTCATATATGTATATATATGTGTGTGTGTGTGTATATATATATGTTTTGTATGTGTGTGTGTATATATGTAAAGAGAGAGAGAGCTATGAATGATAAATATAGATGATGTATAGATACACCTTAGTACACATTTCTAGGTGTGAAATTAATTTCTGGATCACAAATTTGGATTATCTTCAACTTCAACGGCTAATTCCAAACCATTTTCCAATGTTATTTTACCAAGATTTACCATCATTAGAAGTTCATAAAAGTTAATATTGCTTATTTTCCTTGAACACATCATTGGTCTTTCTAAATTTCGGCCATTCTGGAAGTTACATGCATAGCAGATCTTATTATGTGTGTGTATGTGTGGGTGGATATTTCGGTCATTGAAAAGGTTAAGTATGTTTTAATACATTTATTGGCCACTTTTGAGAGGCACTTTTACAAGTCTCCTACTTACTTTTTAAATTATATTGCTTGCCTTTCTCCTACTGATATATAAAGAGTTCCTCATAACTTTTTGATATGAATTTTTGGGGTGTACCTGTGTTACAAATATATGTTCCAACTCTGTGACATTTATTTTAATCACTTGCTGAATAATTTTGAGCAGAATCTCTTAAATTTAAAATCATCACTTGATTCTATTTCAGTTGTATGATTGCCTATCTTAGAAATGATGACACCTTGTCTTACTTTTTTTTTTAAGTCTGATGCTTAGTAAGTTCTACTACCTTGCTATTCTTTTCTCAATACTGTCTTAGCCATTCGTAGCCTTTTGCATTTCACAGCAGTGCTAAAATGAAACAAAGTACCAGGAAAATCAAAGTTGAATTTTGATTAAAATTGCACTGAAACTGTAGATCAGTTTGGAAGCAATTTGCGTATTTCTCAAATTGGATCTTCTCATTCATAAACTTGATATGTCCCTTCATTCATTTAGGTCTTTAATAGTTTTCTGGGTAGAGGTTTTGGACATCTTTTGTATGATGTACTTTTGGTTATTATATCATTATAAATGGCATCTATTTAGTTTTAATTTTCTAATAATTTTTTGTTGGTAAGTAAAAATGCAAATTATTTGTACATATTTTGTGTATTATATATGTACTTTGCGTATTTATGTCTTTGTATGCTAATATAGACTGAATGACTCAAAATTCGAATGTTGAAACTGTAACATCTAATTTCATGGTGTTTGGAGGTGTGCTGTTTGGGAAGCAATTAAGTTTAGATGAGGTCATGAAGGTGAGCTCCTCCTGATGAAGTCAGTGCCTTCAGGAGAGGAAGAGAGAGAGAAAGAAGGAAAGGCCATGTGAGCACACAGTGAGAAGGCAAGAAGGCGGCTGTTCACAAGTTCAAAAGTCGGCCCCCACCTAGAACCAAATCTGCCAGCAACTTGATCTTGAACTTCCAGCCTCTAGAACTGTGAAAAACAAATGATTATGATTTATGCCACTCAGTCTATGGTATTCTTTTATAGGAGCCTGAACTGAGATGCATGCTGCTCAGCTGTCTTGCTGAACTTAATGATTATAATAATTTATCTGTAGATACTTCTAAAGTTTCTCCATATGAATCCTATTTGATTATATCATGGTGGCTTTTGTATTTATTATTTTCCAATTATTAAATTTTTTACTTATTTTTCTTATTCTACTTTGATCAAATGTATCAAGTATGATATTGAGTAAAATAGTGACAGGAAAACTTTTGTCATTTTCTGATCTCAAAGGAAAGTTTTCACATTTTACTCCTAAGTGTGATATGTGCTGTAAGTTTTCTGTAGAAACTTCACAAGTTAAAAACTTTTTTTTCTATTTCCAGTTTGTTGAGACTTTTTGTAAAATTATAAATGCATATTAAATTTTATTTAGAAATTTTGCATCTATGTAAATAATCTTATAATTATCTTCTCTTTTATTCTGTTAATATGATAAATTACATTGCTTGATTTTGAAATGTTGAATCCACTTTGCATTCCTGGAATACACCTACATGTGTCATAGTGGATTATCTTTTTTATAATTTTTAAGATTAGATGTGATATTATTTTATTTAGAGGCTTTATATCTATGTGCATGAGTAAAAGATCCTGTAATAGTCCCTTTCTCATAGTGACCTTAGCAAATTTTAACATCAAGGTTACAATGGCATTTTAAAACTAGTTCTGGTAACTATGACAGCTTGAGTTATGAAATAAAGAACACATGACAAAGGGTCAAAGGCAATCTCAATGACATTGGGGTCTGAAATGGTTTAGATGTGTGTCCCCCCCCAAATCTCATGTTAAAATGTGATTCCCAATGTTGGAGGTGGGGAGGTATTTGATCATGAGGGACCTGTCCCTCATGAATGGCTTAGAGCCATCCCCTTGGAGATACGTGAGTTCTCACTCAGTTATTCATATGATATCTAGTTGTTTAAAAGAGTCTGAGACCTCTCCCTTCTCGCTCTCTTGCTCTTGCTATTGCAATGTGATATGCTGGTTCACCATCACCTTCCTCCATGATTGTAAACTTCCTGAGGCTTCACCAGAAGCAGATGCCAGCCCCAAGCTTCCTATGAAGTCTGCAGAACCGTGAATCAATTCAACCTTTTTTCTTTATAAATTACTCAGCTTCTGGTATTTCTTTATAGCAACAAAAGAATGTACTAATACAGGGTAATTTTGACTATAGCATAATCTAGTAGGCAGATAGACTTCATTATCTCTATCTCCTGGCATTCGTGCCCTTGTGTACTCCCTCACCATCAGATATTAGAAACTTGTTTCTTACAAATAGAATGCCACACAGTTGATGGGTTAGCACTTGTGAAATTCAGTTACAAAAAGACTGGGGCTTTCATGTCAGCTAACTTCTTTTATCA
The DNA here is from genome assembly GCF_009761245.1 of Sapajus apella. Taxonomy (NCBI): domain Eukaryota; kingdom Metazoa; phylum Chordata; class Mammalia; order Primates; family Cebidae; genus Sapajus; species Sapajus apella. The sequence continues at coordinate 6,460,166 of NW_022437029.1, read as the reverse complement.
TCTAGTTCTCTGGTTCCCCCTACACCTCTTTTGTCAGCAGTTGCTATATCCTGAGAAGGTCCAAACAGCTCATGCAGAGATTCACATGGTAAGGAGCTGAGGCCTGTCACTGTAAGTGAGTTTGGAAATGGATCTTCTGAGCCAGGCACAAAGTGAGCTATGAAATGCTTTTTTTAGCCCCAGCTGGGCCTTCAGATGATTGTAACTCCAGAACATAGCTTGATTAGCAGATTCATGGGATTCTGAGCTAGAATCATTCTGCTTAGCCGCTTCCACATTCTTGACCCACAGACACTGTAAAATAATAAATGTTTATTGTTTTAAGACACTAAGTTGTGGCTCATGCCTGTAATCCCGACACTTTGGGAGGCCGAGGCAGGTGGATCACGAGGTCAAGAGATCGAGACCATCGTGGCCAACATGGTGAAACCCTGTCTCTACTAAAAATACAAAAATCAGCTGGGCATGGTGGCGCTTGCCTGTAGTCCCAGCTACTCGGGAGGCTGAGGCAGGAGAATTGCTTGAACCCGGGAGGTGGAGGTTGCAGTGAGTGAGATCTTGCCACTGCACTCCAGCCTGGTGCCTGGTGACAGAGCAAGACTCTTTCTCAAAAAAAAAAAAAAAAAAAAAAAAAAAGACACTAAGTTTTGGGGCAAGTTATTATGGAGCAATAGCTAAATAACATATATTTTGGTATCTGGAAATGGGGTGTTACAATAACAAATGCCTTAAAATTTGGGAGTAGCTTTGGAACTAGATAGATAATCAATAGAAAGATTTTTAGGAATATATTAGAGAAGCAACCATTTTTATAAACAGATTATTAACACAACTGTGGATATTGAGGGCACAGTCAGTGAGGATTTACTAGGAAATGGCAAACATGTTACTGAAAAACTGAAGGAATTAAAATTATTGTTAAATGGTGATAAACACGTCTGCAACATCACCAGCAGTAACATGGAAAGTAGAGCATGTGTCAAATGAACTAAGGAGATTTCTAACCAAATTGTCGAGATACCATGTGGTTTCTTTTTGCTGCTTATGGCAAAGTGCAAAGGAGGGAGTTAAATTGTGGGAAGAACTGTTAATCACAAAGGAACAAGGACTTTCTGGATATGAAATTTCTCAACCCCTCAAGAAGACAGTTAATGTTTAAGTTAAGAATGACTTCAAAAGTGAAGGTCAAATCAAGAAACATTCGACAAAACAGTCTATAGGTGAAACCCAGGTAGAATTAGAAAATCTTTGCAGATATCAAAAAGTCCAAAGTTGATATCCCAGAGTACTATTCAGTCACACAAAGGTCCTTTAGACACATTTAGGGTGTGCCTCACAGATCCTCTCCAGTGAACAACGGGGCCTCTAAAAAGCCTAAGAGCTTATCTAAAAGGGATTTGGAATTATAGCTATTATCTAATGGATGAACCACAAGGAAATTCTAAGGAGACTCACAAAATTTTTGAGATAATTATATTAGGAGAAAAATAACCAGTTTAGATTGAAGCAGTCAGAGAGAGCACAAATTGGAAAAAAAAAAAAAAAAAGCAAGCAGACCCCGAAATTCTACTGGCAGGAAGCAGGTTGACAAAACCACTCAGGTGTAAACAAGTGCTACATTTCATGAAAAGGAAAGATGACTTATAGTGTGAAATCAAGAGCCATGGAGAATTTTATCCAAGCCTTAAGACCTAATCAAGGAGATTCAAATATTTTTTACAACTAGATTTCAAAATTGCTATGGACCAGTGAGTTCTTTATGGTTTAAATTTTTTGCTTTTTTGAACAAGCACACAGCAATTTTTCTATCCTGGTCTTATGTTGGATATGTGCAGGGATAGATAACTTCTTTCCTTAGTTTCACAAATTTACAGATAAGCGGAAGCTATACGTAAGGAATTATAAAGAAATACACCTAACTCACCTCATCCATAGCTGGATCTGATTCAAGTAATAACATTCTGAAGTTTGATCTGAGTTTATAATGGGATGAGAGTTTTATGGGCACATAGAGGGTATACATGTATTTTGTATGTGAAATGGACAGGGCTGATTAAGGGCCAAAGGGAATATTGTGTTAGGCAACTTGTAAGATGTGTCATCCAATACTTCCAGCTCTTGGTAATCATATCCTTGTGTAATTCTTTTTCTCTGAGTGTGGGCCAGATTAAATGATTTATTCATGGGACATCACATTTGAAAACGCATTTCCAAGAAGACAATTTGTACTGTCTTGGGCATCCTCTTTCACTCTCTCGGTCACTTGCTTTGAAGAAACCTGCAGCCATGTTGTGAGGTGCCCTTTGAAGAGGCCCACATGGCAAGTAATTTGTGTCTTTGGTAAAAGACAAAGAGAACCTGAGGCCTCTAAACAGCCCCACGAGTGATCCTGAAAGTGAATCTTCCCTCATTAAAGTCTTAAGAAACCTGCAGCTCTGGACAATATCTTGACTGCAGCTTTGTGACAAACCTTGAGCTACAGCCAACTAGCTAAAATGTATTTCCTGACTGTTGACCTGCTAAAAAAAAAAAAGAGAGAGAGAGAGAGAGAGAGAGAGATAACAAATATTTGTATTGTTAGGCAGAATATTTAGGGGTAAAATTAGTTACAAAACAGTAGATAACCAATATACCTAATCTAACCCAAGCTAACTGATAATGTTGCTTAATGACCTAAATATAGAAAATTTTGTAAATGGTATGTGCATGCTTAAACTAACAATAAAACCACACATTCTGCATTAGATCACTTTTGAATCTGTAAAAAACTGTGAGCCACTATCCCTTTAAATTTTGTTTCTGTCCTATCTTGTCCTCCCTTTCTTGTGGGATTCCAGTTAAACATGTAATAAAACACAGTATAAATTCTGTACGTTTTATTCCCTTTCTTTTTATCCTTCTGTGCTTCAATCTGCATAATTCTTTGTGAGTTATCATCTAATTTATTTCTTCTCTCTTTAGCTGTGTCTATTCTACTCTTAAAAGCATCCACTGACTTTTAAATTTCATTTGTTACATTTTTAAGCTTTAAAATATACATCTGTCACTGACAATTCCAATATCCAGAACCCTTGGGTAGGCTAGTTTTTTGTTTTCTGTTGCTTTATGTTCAGACAGTCTTATATCACCAAGTCTCAATCAGATAAACTTACCATATTTTTGCTGTTTACAGTAAAATGATAAACATCATATTTTTTCTGTTTATAATAAAATAATGTTTATACAATTGAGACTTGCAGGTAAGTCAGTCAGTCTAGCTAGGCATGGTGGCTCATGCCTGTAATCCCAGCACTTTGGGAAGCTGAGATGGGAGAACTACTTGAGTCCAAGAGTTTGAGACCAGCCTGGGCAACAGAGTGAGATCCTGACTCTAAAAAACAAAGTGAAAAAAATTAGCTGGGTATGGTGGTGCATGTCTGTATTCTGGAATCCTTAGGAAGCTGAGGTGGAAAGATCATGGGAGCCTGGGAAGTTGAGGCTGCAGTGAGCCATGAGTGTGTCACTACACTCCAGCTTGGGCCACCGAACAAGACCCTGCCTCAAAAGAAAATATTATGTATAGGCCTTCATAGATGTTTGACGTTTGCTTTTACTGGTACCTGGAGACACTCACACTCTGGAATTCAGTCCAATTTCAGTGATTGAGGCACAATCCTCACAAAGGCATTTCTCTTCATTTGTAGCTTTCAAGGGTCCCAATTCAAAGTTAACGTGGCTCACCAGAGCACTTCTTTCAGCAGATCTTGAATACCAATCCACATTGTCATTGTCTTTAGAGCTTATCAAAAGCAGTGCTTGTTCTCTCCCTGTTTCAGTCTCTCTTTTATGAATCATATTTGGTCTTTGCAGAAAAATGGCCAAAAGCCAATGCCAACTGTTTGGACCTCTGTTCTCCCTTTAATCCCAAACCATAGTAAAGATAATTATCTTAATACTAAAACATTAATAGGAGGCTCATTCAGATCATACAGGGGCAAGGGGACAGGAACTAACATTTGTAGGCAATGAGAAGATTACATGTGTTTACTATATGATATCTTATTCGTCACTTTTTTTTAAATCGTACTTTAGGTTCTGGGGTACATGTGCAGATCATGCAGGATTGTTGCATAGGTACATACATGGCAAGATGATTTGCTGCCTAAATACCCCAGTCACCTGCATTAGGAATTTCTCCTAATGTTATCTCTCCCCAACCTCCCCACCAGCACCTCACTGCACCCTAGACCCCTAAACAGACCCCAGTGTGGGATGTTTCACTCCCTGTGTTCTCATTGTTCAATACCCACCTATGAGTGAGAGCATGCAGTGTTTGACTTTCTGTTCTTGTGTCAGTTTGCTGAGAATGATGGTTTCCAGATTCATCCATGTCCCTAAAAAGGACACAAACTCATTGTTTTTTATGGCTGCATAGTATTCCATGGTATATGTGCCATATTTTTCCTGTCCAGTCTATCATCAGTGGGCATTTGGGTTGGTGATCATACATGGGCATGTGTCTTTATAATAGAATGATTTATAATCCTTTGGGTATATACACAGTAATGAGACTGCTGGGTCAAATGGAATTTCTATTTCTAGGTCCTTGAGGAATCGCCACACTGTCTTCCACAATGGCTGAACTAATTTACACTCCCACCAACAGTGTAAAAGTCTTCCTATTTCTCCACATTCTCTCGAGCATCTCTTGTCTTCAGATTTTTTAATGATCACCATTCTAACTGGTGTGAGGTGGTATCTCAAAGTGGTTTTGATTTGCATTTCTCTAATTACGAGTGATGATGAGCATTTTTTCATATGCTTGTTGATCTTATATATGTCTTCTTTCGAAAAGTGTCTTTTCATATCCTTTGCCCACTTTTGAATAGGTTTGTTTGTTTTTTTCTTCTAAATCTGTTTTAGTTCTTTGTAGATTCTGGCTATTAGCCCTTTGTCAGATGGGTAGGTTGCAAAAATTTTTTCCTATTTTCTTGGTTGCCAGTTCACTCTAATGATTGTTTCTTTTGCTCTACAGAAGCTCTAGAGTTTAATTAGATCCCATTTGTCTATTTTGGCTTTTGTTGCCAATGCTTTTGGTGTTTGGTCATGAAGTCCTTGCCTATGCCTATGTCCTGAATGGTTTTGCCTGGGTGGTCTTCTAGGGTTTTTATGGTGTTAGGTCTTATGTTTAAGTCTTGAATACATCTGGAGTTAATTTTAGTGTAAGGTGTCATGAAGAGGTCCAGTTTCTGCTTTCTGCACAGTGCTAGCCAGTTTTCCCAACACCATTTATTAAACAGGGAATCCTTTCCCCATTGATTGTTTTTGTCAGGTTTGTCAAAGATTGGATTGTTGTAGATATGTTGTGTTGCCTCCAATGCCTCTGTTCTGTTCCATTGGTCTGTACCTCTGTTTTGGTGCCAGTACCATGCTGTTTTGATTACTGTAGACTTGTAGTATAGTTTGAAGTCAGGTAGTGTGATGCCTCCAGCTTTGTTATTTTGCTTAGGATTGTCTTGGCTATGAGGGCTCTCTTTTGGTTCATATGAAGTTTAAGGTGATTTTTTTTTACAGTTCTGTGAAGAAGGTCATTGGTAGCTTAATGGGGATAGTGTTGAATCTATAAATTACTTTGGGCAGTATGGCCATTTTCATGATATTGATTCTTCCTAACCATCAGCATGGAATGTTTTTCCATCTGTTTGTGTCTTCTCGTATTTCCTCGAGCAGTGGTTTGTAGTTCTCCTTGAAGAGGTCTTTTACCTCCTTTGTTAGTTGTAGTCCTAGGTATTTTATTCTCCTTGTAGCAATTGTTAATGGGAGTTTGCTCTTGATTTGGCTCTCTGTTTGTCTGTTATTGGTGTATAGGAATGGTACCAGCTCCTCTTTGTATGTCTGGTAGAATTTGGCTGTGAACCCGTCTGGACCTGGACTTTTTTTTTGGTTGGTAGGCTATTAATTGATGCCTCAACTTCAGCCCTTGTTATTGGTCTATTCAGGCTTTCAACTTCTTCCTGGTTTAGGCTTGGGAGGTTGCAAGTGTCCAGGAATTTATCCATTTCTTCCAGGTTTACTGGTTTATGTGCACAGAGTTGTTTGTAGTAATCTCTGATGGTAGTCTGTATTTCTGTGGAATCTGTGGTGATATCCCCTTTATCGTTTTTTATTGCATCAATTTGGTTATTCGCTCTTTTCTTTTTTATTAATCTGGCTACTGGTCTATTTTGTTGATCTTTTCAATAAACCAGCTCCTGGATTTATTGATTCTTTGCAGGGTTTTTTGTGTCTCTATCTCCTGCAGTTCTGCTTTGATCTTAGATATTTCTTGTCTTTTGCTAACTTTTGAGGTTTTTTTTAATCTTGCTCCTCTAGTGCTTTCAATTCAGGTGGGCATTTATTGCTATAAAATTCATCACTTTAAAAAAGTGATCTATAAGGTAGTTGTTTTGTCCTTATTTTTACTGAAGAAAAACCTGAGATTCATAGGGATTAATGTATCTTCCCCAGGAAGTCAGCAAAGAACAGAAACAGAATTTGTATCCAAATGTACCTGACATTCAAGACACAGTTTCTGCTGTGTTCTTTATGCTGACCTATTTTTTGGCTTCCATTAGAGTTAGAAGGGAGAGAGTTTTTTTGTTTTATTTTGTTTTGTTTTGTTTTGGTTTTGGTTTGTTTTGTTTCATTTTAAAAATAACAAAATAAGCAATATCCAACTCTAGTGGAACATATACTACTTACATGTCCTAGAGTTTTCAACTTTAGAAAACACACCTTTAATAGCTCTACATTATGCACTCTTCTGAATTTGCTAAGCCTCTGACAAATTGACATTTCTGCTTCTTATGAGATATATTTATAATAAAAGAAGAGATAAAGCCATGACTGGAGAATCTGATAAAAAATAATCTATACTTGCTGTTATGCTTTGGCTGTGTCCCCATCAAAATCTCATCTTGAGTTCCCATATGTGGTGGCAAGGACCTGGCGGGAAGTAATTGAATCATGAGGGCAGGTCTTTCTCATGCTGTTCTCATGATAGTGAATAAGTGTCATGATATCTGATGGTTTTATAAGGAGGAATTGCCCTGCACAAGCTCTCTCTCTCTCTGTCTGCTGCTATCCATGTAAGACATGATTTGCTCCTCCTTGCCTTCCACCATGATTGTGAGACTTCCCCAGCCACATGGAACTGTAAGTCCATTAAACCTCTTTCATTTATAAATTGCCCAGTCTCCGGTATGTCTTTATTAGCAGCATGAAAACAGACTAATACAGTAAATTGGTCTGAAAGTGGGTGCTACTGTGAAGATACTCAAAAATATGGAAGTGACTTTGGAACCGGGTAACAGGCAGAGGTTGGAACAGTTTGGACAGCTCAGAAGAAGACAGGAAATTATAGGAAAGCTTGGAAATTCCTAGAGACTTGTTGAATAGCTTTGTCCAAAATGCTGATAGTGATATGGACACTAAAGTTCTGAGGTGGTTTCACTGTGAAATGAGGAACTTGGTGGGAACTGGAGCAAAGAGACTGGTGACATTTTGCCCCTGCCCTAGAGATTTGTGGAACTTTGAACTTGAGAGAGATTGTTTAGGGTATCTGGTGGAAGAAATTTATAACCAACAAAACAATCAAGAGGTGACTTGGGTACTGTTAAAGGCATTCAGTTCTATAAGGGAAGCAGAACATAAAAGTTCAGAAAATTTGCAGCTTGACAATATGATAGAAAAGAAAATCCCATTTGTTAAGGAGAAATTAGGCTGGCTGCAGAAATTTGCATAAGTAATGAGGAACTGAAAGTTAATCAACAAGAAAATGGGAAAAATGTCTCCAGGGCATGTCAGAGACCTTTGTGGTAGCCCCTCCCATCACAGTCTGGGAGGCTTAAGAGGAAAATGTGGCTTCGTGGGCCAAGCCCAGGGTCCTCATGCTGTGTGCAGCCTAGGAACTTGGTTCTCTGCATCCCAGCTACTCCAGCTGAAGCTGAAATGTGCCAACATAGAACTCAGGCCATGGCTTCAAAGGGTGCAAGCCTCAAGTCTTGGCAGCTTCCACATGGTGTTGAGCCTGCCAGTTCACAGCAGTCAAGAATTCAGGTTTAGAAACCTTTGCCTAGATTTCAGAGGATGTATAAAAACACTCGGATGTCCAGGCAGAAGTTTACTGCCGGAGTGGGGCTTTCATGGAGGAAATCTGCTAGGGCAATGCATAAGGGAAATGTGAGATTGGATTCTCCACACAGAGTCCCTACTGGGGCACCACCTAGTGGAGCTCTGAGGAGCACATTAGACCCCAGAATGTTGGATCCACTGACAGCTTGCCCCACATGCCTGGAAAAGCTGCAGACATTCAATGCCAGTCTCACAAAAGCAGCCTGGAGGGATGCTGTACCCTACAAAGCCACAAGAGTGGAGCTGTTCAAAACCATGGGAAGCTGCCTCTTACATCAGCATGAGGTGGATGTGAGACAAGGAGTCAAAGAAGATCATTTTGGAAATTTAAGATTTGACTGCCCTGCCAGATTCCAGACTTGTATGTGGTCTGTAGCCCCTTTGTTTTGGCCAATTTCTTCCATTTGGAACAGCTGTATTTATCCAGTGCCTGTACCCCCATTGTATCCAGAAAGTAACTATCTTGCTTTTGATTTTATAGGTTCATAGGCAGCAGCAACTTGCCTTGTTGCTCATGAGACTTTGGACTGTGGACTTTTGAGTTAATGCTGAAATGAGTTGTTAAGACTTTCGGAGATTGTTGGGAAATCATGATTCGTTTTGAAAGGTGAGGACATGAGATTTGGGAGGGGCCAGGGGTGGAATGATATAGTCAGACTGTGTCTTCACCCAAATCTCATCTTCCCACATGTTTTGGGAAGGACCTGATGGAATGTAATTGCATCATGTAGGCAGTTCTTTCCCATTCCATTTTCATAATAGTGAATAAGTGTCACAAGATCTGATTTTTTGTTTGTTTGTTTCTCTGAGACAGAGTCTCACTCTTGTTGCCCAAGCTGGAGTGCAATGGGGCAATCTCGGTTCACTGCATGCAACCTCTGCCTCCTGGGTTCAAGCAATTTCCCTGCCTTGGCTTTCTGAGTAGCTGGGATAACAGACATCCACCACCAAGCCTGAATAATTTTTGTATTTTTAGTAGAGACTGGGTTTCACCATGTTGGCCAGGCTGGTCTCAAACTCCTGACCTCAGGTGATCCATCTGCCTGGGCCTCCCAAAATTTGGGATTACAGGCATAAACCACCGCACCCAGCCAATCTTATGGTTTTATAAGGCAGAGTTGCCCTGAGCAAGCACTCTCTCTTTGCCTGCTGCTCTCCACGTGAGACATGTCTTGCCTTCCACCATGATTGTGAGTCTTCCCCAGCCATGTGGAACTGTAAGTCCATTAAACCTCTTTTGTAAATTGCTCAGTCTTGGGTATGTCTTTATTAGCAGTGTGAAAAAGAGCTAATACACTTGCACTTTCCAAAGAGTGGTCTGCACACAACCTGGGTTGCAAATTATTGTCAGTTCACAAAGAGAAAGGGGCAGAAAAACAGTTGAGAGTCAGTATTTGCAAATCTTTACAGCAACTTGAAGTTACCATGACATGTGAGCAGTGAACTCCTCTGCTTGAACAAGATTTAGGCTGATCTGGGTGTTGCTGAGCCAAGGTACTGAGTCACATGTGGCACTGCATGCTGTCAGGCACAAGAGGATACAGTGGGACAGGGATCTATGAATGAGTGGCAATTTTAAAACCATGTCTTTCACAGTAAATAATTTGAGAAGCACTGATCATTTACCAGGGTCCATTTATATGCTACTCTGAGTGGGGGCTCTTGTTTTCCTTTCTGGAAAAAGCTGCCCTCCCAGAGGCTGGCGCTTTACAGGATCTTGCTGCTAAGCCTGTAGACCTAGGAGCCCATGCACATGCCAACTGCCCTCTGGCAAGATTATATCTATGGAGATTGGCTTCTCCAGTGGCTAACTGTACAGGAAGGAGACACAACACAGAAGGGGAGGGAACATCTGAGAGAGGTGGTAGGTAAATTCTTTTTTGCCTTTCTCTCTCCATGCCAGCTCCACAGGACCGTAACACACTGTCAGATCTGTTTGCCCTCCACCCGGACTTCATGTTCCTTTTCCCTCACACTTGCTTCCCAGAGCTTGCATACTCCAATAAAACATTCACATAAAAGCTTTTGCCTTAGGTTCTGTTTCTAGAGAAGCAGAACATATGCTGCATAAAATGAACCTATGAATGGCTATTCTAATGCTTTCGACCAGTGCTTCTCAAAGTGTGACCAACAGACCAGCAGTATCAGCATCATTCGCAAATTGTTAAAAATGCAATTCTTGGGTCCCACCCAGATCTACTAAATCAGAGACTCAGGGTATGAGCCCCAGAAATCTGAGTTTTAAAAAGCTCTAAATGATTCTGTTGTGGGTAAGTTTGAGAACCACTGCTTTACACTGACAAGAAAAACTGGAAAATGTTCCTTCTTCTTAAAGTGTATCGATATGCTAAATCATAGCTCAAGACTGGACCATTTCTTAGGCAAAATCCATTATGATAATTTGACAATATTATAATGGCCTATATCTAGTAGCAAAATATAACATTTTTGTCTTTGTACTAGATCAACCAAAAAAAGAATGCTGCATAGCACCTTTGTCATAATATATATATATATATAATTTTTTTTTTTTTTAGACAGAGTCTTGTACTGTTACCAGGCACCAGGCTGGAGTGCAGTGGCTCAATCTTGGCTTACGCAACCTCCATCTCCCAGGTTCAAGCAATTCTCCTGCCTCAGCCTCCCAAGTAGCTGGGACTACAGACGTGCGCCACCATGCCTAGCTAATTTTTACATTTTAGTAGAGATGGGGTTTCACTGTGTTGGCCAGGATGGTCTCAATCGCTTGACCTCATGATCCACCCGCCTCGGCCTCCCAAAGTGCTGAGATTATAGGCATGAGCCTCCACGCCCGGCAACTTCTGTATTTTTAAACCAAATTCTCTTGTGTATATTTTTTTCATAACGTAGACCCACATAGAGGAAACTTAACCCTCTAAATAATAATCCCCATCTTTTTAGAATGGAGAATCATTCTGTTGAGTTCTTCATTTATTTTCCTCTTATTGCCTCCTTCCTATTGGATCATCCATCAAAATTGCATCTAAAGTAATAAATACTTTGTCTCAAATAAAGCATATTAAAAGTAATGTTTAGGCTTTTGAAACATACCTGGAGATCTGTAGAGCTCCCCATGGCTATGGGCATCAATGTTTGGAACCAGTACCCTGATCTACAACACAGCCTGTAAATTAGAATCACCTGGGAGCTTTTAAAATCTACTCATACATTTGGCCTAACCCAAAGAAACTGACATCGTTGGTCTGTGTGTGAGTGCCAGGTACTTACCATCTATTTCAAAAGCCCCATAGGAGTATTTTAATGTGCAGCCAGGGTTGCAAAACACTGAGTACAACTGTAGCTTATAGGGTGCTTGATTTTTGCTCCTTCACCTCCTAAGCCTTGGAATAAACAGATCTATTTCAGGTGTTTCTGCCTTTGCAAGACAACTTAAAGGAAAACCACCACTAACTACCACCTCACAGCGATCTTGAAGACTTCTAGTAAAATCACATTCTGGAATTTGAAGCCAAACGACAAACCAGAGTCCTTGTAAAGTTGCTCTCAAACTGAACCTTCAAAAGATATAGAAATTTGGGTTTTGTGACAAAAATAGTTTGCAACCTTCCTATGGAATTTTTATTGTCTTAGTCCCCGCTCAAAGTTGCAATCAGAGAAAACTTTGATCTCCAATAATCCCAGCCCAAGGATGGTAGCCTGCTGCTCTCCAAGGGCAGATAGCAGGACAGGAAAGGTGTGCACATTGACACAGAAGGTGAGCTCTCAGATTCCATGTGGCTCCTTGGTGCAGTCACAGTGGGCTGGGCCAGCTCTGAAGGAGCACTGTCAAGACGCAGGCACACCTAAGCCAACACCCAAGATTCCTCACATCAGCTTTTAGCCTTATCCTGTAGGGTGGCTTGTACTGAAATGTTTGTGTTTGATTCTCACTTTCTATTCCCTTAGTGAAAATTCCATTATCCCTAACAGCTGTGTGTCAAGACAAAAACATGAATTTTGTGTAGCAAAAAAAAGGATCCCATACTTGTTTCTCCAGATAGCCTTAGGCAAAACCATTTAATCTCACTTATTTATACTATAAAGACTTTGTGTGGAAAGGGAATAGGTATTTTAAGGTGGGAAACTTTTGAAAGAATCAATTAATCTCTATAAAACAGAAGGAAGTTTATAATTATTATTATTTTTCAACAGCCTGGACCAAAAAAAAGGACAAATGTGCTACTAAAATAGTATTTGAAATTTACCTTTTCCAGATAAATTTATAAAGGGGAAGAAAACCAAAAAGGTGACACACATTGCTTGTATAAGCCTTGAAATTGATTTCCAAAGCATCAGAGCTCACTACAAAAGAACTTCACAGTTTAATTAGGATGGCTCAAATCCAGAGTCTATATTTAGGATAAGCTGGAAATTACAGTGTAGAAATGAGAATCCTCTAACAAGAGCCTAAATGGGGAGGGGGTTGTCTATGGAAAAATCACCATAGCATTTCTCAGCTAAACATAAAACTTCTTAACTTTGTTTTTCTCTGGACACACACTAAATAATCTCTAATGATTTTACCTATTCAGCTGGGGAAGGTGTGTTTTAAATTTGCCTTTATACACGTTACCCACATTCTCAATACCTGTATGATCTGCTTAAGTGCAGATAAATTTGGCATTTAACTCACCACATATCAAGAGAATCTCATTAAAATTCTGAATGTATATAAACATATTTTATACCATTAATATTTTGGCTTCTTTTTTTTAAGTGGTTGGCAAAGTACTCATGGCACTATATCATTAATTTTTTAAAATATTCCTGTTTTCTTCTCATCATTGATATATCATCAAATAAATTAGTTCATACCCAAAATGTGACAGAAAGAACCATATGATTGATTTTTTTTTTTTTTAAATTTTTACTTCTGGAAATGTTTAAGATGATTTTGTACAGAATATATTGGCTTTCAGTCTAATAATTTATTAGAGGAACACATGATTATTCATGACCACAATTATGGCTTTTGGGTGTTGAATGAGGGTGTTTATCTTCTTTATCTTTTTCTTCTTTACAGTGACCTGGCTCTGAATTTAAATATGCTTGTCAGTAATTTCCCTAAAAGCTGTTTAAATGCTCTAAATAATATGCTCAAAATTGTTAAGAAAATAAATTGTTTTAGCAAACTGACCTCATCAGCAAAGATGCTTTAATGCGCAATGACTATACAGGCAGAAAGACACAGAGAGAAATTGAATCACAAGTAGAGTTTGAAATTCATTCAAATTAAAGTTACTTGCCTTGGCTAAAGGTTTAATTTTAAATTGCAAGGAAGGAAATACTCCAGGTAAAACAGCTCTTACTTAATTTTAACTAACAAATTTCATATATCCAGTTTACAGCTTGAGTGTGCACTAGTGAATTAATTTATCCTCATTAATTTTGCAAAAGTGCACACGTGGCCCTACTCCATCATTCCAAGGCCAGGCCTCTCATTCAGCGTGATGACTCAAATTTTAAAATGGCCAGAAATTCACCGAATTCCAGCTCTGAAGACCCAATCTAATTGAGTTTCCTTGCCTTTATGTTAATACTAATTGAACAACGACTATATGACAGGTACACCAATTCTCTCGTTTAATCCTTATTACCTAGTGATTGTTGTTGGCATTGCACAAACAAAAATTTAGCAATATGCTGAAACAGCCTTAATGTAGGCTACACTTCCAAGCAAAGTTTGTCCCCGTGCTGCGCCCGTCACTGTTCCTGATCTCCAGGGAGGCAATGTTGGAAAGATGTAGATGCCGGTTCCAAGAGTTACTTGAGATTTGGATGAAAAAATAAGCACTGAAACTGTCTCAGAGATTGAAGGTCAAAGTAACAGAGTTGGTGGTTACCTTCTGTGGGGAAAGCAGGAAAGGGGCCGTGGCAGAATTAAACTACTCGGGCTGCCATCAATTTCTATCGAATTGGCCGCTGTCTGTAACATTCCGCAAATCCTAACTGCTTATTTTAACTCAAATGGAAAACCCTCAGTTTTTAATCCTCAAAAAACTGTCTTAAACTTTTGACCAATGAATCTGAAGCAGAGCCGGTGATTTCTGCAGCAAGGCAGGCGAAACCGTCAGTGACGACCACTCCAGGTCCCGAGTGGGCCCGGGGAGCGGCCCCCAGGCAGGCCTGCAGGCAGGCCAAGCGGCCCTCGGGCTGGAAGCCGGGCCTCCGCGTGCGCACGCGCAGCTGCGGCTGGCCGGCGCTGCGAAAATGCAGAGACTCAGGGGAGGGGCAAGGTCCCTGGAATTGAGACTCACCCAAGGAAATGTTGTGCCTAACACTGCCACCAGGTGGTCTTTCCTGGGAGAGGTTTGTTAAAGTAAAAAAAAAAAAACTTCCCTAGGAAGTTTTCCTACTTATGATTAGAATCTAACAAAGTCTCACACGTATCATAAGTTTGCGCTCTAAATGACTCTGGGGGATCCCACCAGCCAAATCCAGGATGTGCAAATTTTCAGGACAAGTGACACGCTGACTTCAACAAACTGACGGTAGGAAAGCAAAAAGAACGAAAGGGCGATAGTAAGTAGAAAGTCAGGGACGAGGGATCACTACTGATTTCAAGGCTACCTAAGAGACCAGTGAAATGTACTCAGTGTAGGGTCTTTTATGGATCTTGATTCAAACAAACCATGACTAAAAGTTACTTTTGAGATTATTGTTCATTTTGCCAATAATGGTATAGAGATTAATTTTTACAATGGCGGAAGGGCTTTATCTATGAAATGGAGAGTAGCCATTGGTGAAATGTAGTATCAGGGATTTGCTTTAAAATATTCCAGAAAACAGTGGGGTTGAGAATAATGAAAGGAGACTGGAAGAATGTGGATAACCTGTTGAATCTGGAGGATGAGCACATGGTGGTGGGGAGCGGGGGTTACTATCTTGTTCTTTAGTCTTCAATACAGTATTCGAAAACATCTACAATAAAGTTTCTTTGTCTGCTAAGTTGCAGGGAAAATGATTGATGACTTTAAATAAAGTGCTATATAAGTTGGTGCAAAAGTTATTGCAGCTTTTGTCATTGTTTTCAATAGCAAAACCTGCAATTGCTTTTACATCAAGCTAATATATAAAAAGATTGCTTTTTTAAATCTATCTTGTGGCAAAGTTTCATGAGCATATCACTTTCTCTTCACACACAGAGACATACCTATTTACCATAATAGTTGTTATCCATGTCATGTGTGTTGCTGTAAATAACTACGCATCAAATCCTACCAAAAATGTTGGTTTTTGAAGTAGTAACAACTTTATTAACCAAAGCATTCACAATTCCACTTTATAAGTCTAGCAATATTAAAAATCCATTTTGTCTTCTCTGAGTAAAGGCTTTTCTCAGTGAAACACATTATGCTCTCTAATTTATATATTTCCCTCTTCAGTCACTTCTATGACATGGAAAGATAGAATACCAGTATATGAGATATTTACTTCTCTTTTTGGTCCTTGGATACACGTAAATATATTTCTCTAGTACTTGAAGGAAACCATCATTATTGTTGATAATGATACAATGTAGTAGCTGCATTCTGAAAATATTCTGTATCTGAATTCCAAAAGAGTAGCACTCACACAATAAGGCATTGTTTATATGGCTAGGAAATGAAGAAAATCAGAGCATTCACATAAAATTGGGCACCAGTCTGCTTTGATTTTCTGGCTTGAATTTCAAGAATGACAACTGTGACCATAGTGTTACCATTCGTTTACAAAAAGTTTGAGATATTTTCTCCAAAGATTTGTCTTAGCTTTTGGTGTTCTGATTTATTTTGCTTAGGGGTGGGTGGGGTGGAACATAAATAAACATACCAAATATGTTTTGTCTGGGGTAATGGTAACCCTCCTTGTTAATCATACATTTTGTTTCTGAATCGAGAGAATCACTTAAGGTGATTTAAAGATGCTGAAAAATCACTGGATACTTTTCAACTTTCCCCTAATTACCATTTCTCTTACCCAAAAGAGGAGAATTGATTTTGCTTCACAGATTTCAGGGAGTCTCCATCTCTGATCATATACTCATGCAGAGAGACTTCCACTGGATTCCATTAAATTACTAACTTGGTTACCAGAGTAATTTATTTCATCTCTCAGTTTCCTCCATTTTCAAATGGGTGTGACTCATACCAGGGTTGTGAGGATCCAGGTAACTATTCTCTCAAGTGCTCAGGGAAAAGTCAGCCTGTGAAAGCAGCAGCTAAGCCCAGGCAGCAGGCAGGCCCCGCCCAGCTCTCACTCTGCTGCCTGCCTTCATATTCATACCCCATATGGGACCAGTCTCTGCCCAGGGGGAAGAAACGCAGGTGAGATTGTGACCCTCCTCCCTGTTCATGCAATTCTAATTCAGAGCTTCAGCGTCTTCTAGTCCCTTTTCCTAATTCCCCACTCAGTGCAACCGGCCAGCTGCTGCTTATTCTTCAGGTCTCAGCTTTGCTGTTAGCGTCTCAGTAACCTTAATTCTGAGAAAGTAAAGTGCCCCAAACAATTTACAATTCCTAATTTTCAATATGTATTGGTGAATGAGAGTAGTTGTTGAATAACTGAACACCACTATCACTGGATGGTACGTTCCGGTAGGGCCAGGGGTGCCTGTCGTTTCCACTGCCATGCCCCGTGTGCTTGGCACATAGGAGGTCCTAAATAAATATATGTGACTGGAGCTTGAACTCTATAGAGAACAAACGCAGCTTTACAGAAAGCAACAGAAGACAGCCAACCTGCCCCATGAGAAGGCACTGGGAGGAAATTAGGTGTCATAGGAGTCTTCCAGAAAGAAGTACCTTTCTCCAAACGATGAGGCAGTTGTAGATACACAAAGACATGCAACAGATAAGGGCAATCATCAGTGCAGTTTACTGATTGCTTACAATGTGCCCAGTACTATTCTAAACAGTGGAGTGAACATGTATCATTTTTTCTAATCCTTATGCTAATCCTGAATAATTAGGAACTATAGTAATATCCATTTTACAGGTGAAGCAACTGAGATACGGAAAAATTTAATGGATATTCAATGTCCGCTGCTAGTGAGCAATGGGGTTATTTATTTATTTATTTATTTATTTATTTATTTTGAGATGGAGTCTTGCTCTGTCACCCAAGCTGGAGTGCAGTGGCATAATCTTGGTTCACTGCAATCTCCACCTCCCGGCTTCAAGCAATTCTCCTGCCTCAGCCTCCTGAGTAGCTGGGATTACAGGCATGCACCACCACCGCCAGCTAATTTTTGTATTTTTAGTGTAGAGACGGGGTTTCACCATGTTGGCTGGGTTGGTCTTGAACTCCTGACCCCAGGTGATCCGCTCACCTTGGCTTCCCAAAGTAATGGGATTACAGTCATGAGCCACCGTGCCTGGACAATGGAATTATTTAATAACATATGTGGACTATCTGGGAACTGTTCTACCCAGTAGGCTGTGCTGCCCACAAAACGCCTAGAACAGTGTCTACCTCCCAGGTCTGTCTACAGCTGCAGGGACACCCACACCTAGGGAGATAAAGACACAGGCAGAGAAAGGATCTTTTCTCCTAACCACATGTACTTTTTTGGCATTTCTTTCAGCCTGTAGAGCAGGTCTATGTGTTAATAGGTGTTCCACAATAGTTATTGAGTGATCAAGTAGAAGGCTCTTACCTAACCTCCTGCTAACGGTACCATTAACCTGTATATATATATTGATTGTTTATATAGCTGAGATATAGCTGCAACAAGTAATTAGTAAGAGCATTTATAGGAGTGCTCATTATTCTTATAAGAGTACTTATGAGAATAGGAGTGATGTGACTTTAGACAAGTTATCTAGCTTCTCTCTGCCTCAGTTTCCACCTCTTTAAAGTGGGATTAATAGAAGTACCTGCCTCATGCGGTTGCTGTGAGGGTTAAGTGAGAAAATCCATTAAATACGCGCAGCACTGCCCTGGCCTCATTGGCGCATGATCCCTGGTTCACTAATACTTCTGCACTAGTACTAGTAGGCTGGTAGCTTACGAGCACCTGGGCCATTGCCTGTAAGGGGAGAACAGGAGCGATAACAGAGGGCAGCCCTCTGGCCTTCCTAGGGGGCACAGTCTGTGAAGGGCACATGTCAAAGCCTCTTTTCCTTGCTCCCAGCACATGGGCTTTCTTTGCACCTGTGGCCCGCCATTGCTGATTTTCTCCTCAAGAAGGAAGCACTGCTTTCCACCAGGTGAGCAGAGCAGTTGTAGCCAGGAGTAATCCGGGAGTCTCAGAGAAAAAGAAACAAGGACATTCACAAGAGCAGCATGAAGAATGGAATGGTTAGGGCAGACATCCCTTTAACCTCAGTGACTGGACACTGAGCCAATGCAGGAGGGGTGGGGAAACCCGATTTCCTATTGCCCCCTGACCCCCCAGCCACCTTTGGCCCTGCAAGGCCGGCAAAGAGATCCTCAGCCTGAGATGTCAGCAGAGGGCAAAACAGGCGCAGGCAGAAGACAGCCAGCCAAGAGGAAGAAAACACATTTGGCCCAAGGCACTGGCCTGGCTCCAGCCTGGAGTGACCATCCCAGCTCCCAGTCAGGAGGGACTGGGGAGCAAATCAGTCCTCACGCCTGGATGCAATTAGCTATCGACGGGCTCTGGGAATCTGCAGGCAAATGTGCCCATATTGCAACCTTAGTTCTTTTCCAAAGCCATATTTTAAAAAAACCTTATGCAGGGGCAGAAATATCTGAGACAAGGTGACCTCTGCTGACCACCAGGTCACCATGGAGGTTCCTGGTCATAAACTGCTATCCATTAATCACCCTGACAGGGGTAATTACAAAGCGGACATTCTACCAAGGGAATGTTGCATTTCCATGCTACATGGGAACTGACAAGGGAATGGGTAATTGGAAACATTTTTGAAAAAACAAATACTATAATCCCAAACTGCCTTTAATTGGAAATATAAGCAGGTATGCATTTCATCCATTCATTCAAATCAACATTTATAAGGCATGGCATAGTAGGAAAGAAACTTTTAAACGGTAAGGATTTAGAAAGAAGCACAGTAACAGAAACATTTAGGCATTAAGCATTTATAAGAAAAACATTAAAAAACAAATGTAAGTCTTGGTCTGTGCTTCCAAGTGCCTTGGAACTAAATGGGAATATGAGTTATGCACAGGTGTAGAGGTAAAGGGCAATATAAGCACATTATAATGCAGGTCCACTGACTGGTTCATCCCAGCAGTGGCATAAGGGCTTGAAGGAGTGAGATGTCATTGATGGCTGAAGAAGTTTCACGCAGAGGCTGAAACAGTCAGGGCTTTGAGAGACTTGGGTCACAGAGAGAAGAAATTCCGTATAGACAAGAGTGCAATTTATTAGGAGAGTCACCTGGTTTTAGAGAAGAAATTATGACAGAGAATTGTGGAGAATAACATGAATTAGGAAGATTGGAAATGTATCATGTGCAGATGAAATCCCCAACAATGTCTCAGATTATGCTCTGTCATTTGCTGGTAAAAGAGACTGACTCTAGGTGACTTGAATAAAAGGGGAGAAAAAGAGACGATTTACTGGAGGTGTCATGGCATCTCCTGACAGGGTGGACCCAGCAGCCAAGGCTCAGGATGCACCAACCCTGACATGCATGCGGGAGCCATGGCAACAGAAGACCTCAGCACAGGGCCTGCCATTCATGTTCATGTGACTACGTGTCCATGGCATCTGATCTCAAGGTCTCTCCATCTCAGATTTCACATTTTCTGTAAATGTCTGTATACATTGTATCAAAAGCACTCTGTGTCAACAGCTGTGGCCAAGGGGCAGTGGCAGTGGCCCCTCCATGTATGTCAGGACCATCCCTGGAAGGGGCAATGGCTGTGATACAGGCAACCACCCAAAGGGACTATTGTCGGGTCTACTACGGGCCAGGCACTTGGCTCTGTGATGAGCAAGGTGCACACTGTTCCTGTCTTCAGGGCACTGAGAATGGAGTGACAACGTCTTACTCTGAGGTTAAGTCCATCCTCCAAGAAGTAGAAAATTGTCAAGATGTGCAGCAAGGAAAGAACAAAATAAAAAGGTGGTTTTAAGAGGAGCTTTCTGGCAGTGACGTGGCCTTTGGTTTGGAAGGTCAATCGAACTTGGGGTCTGAGATGTATGTGACAGAGATTCCTGACAAAATCCAAGTCTATGGTAGCGCCATGCCATCCTGGGCCCCGCTACAATTCTGATCCTGTGGATCTAGGTGAAGCCCTGGAATTGGGAGCTGGGGAAAGCTCCCCAGAAGCCAGTGAGGTAGGAATCTGGACTATTAATCCTGACAAGGAACTATGCTGGGGCAGCAGGCAGACACAGGAGACAGTGCGACATTGGAAATGGCATTGCAAGTTCAAGGATCTGTTTAGATATGGAAGATAGGATGAAGGAGAAATTGAGGTGATCCAACAATTCAGGGCTTGGGAAAAGGGGACAGCACCATCAATAGCAATAAAGAACACAGAGAGGGAGGTGGGAACATACCGGTAATAATTCTGCCTTTGAGTTCTAGCAGGACATCTGAGCAGAGACATCCAGCAGTCATTGTGTGGGGCTGAGGGTAGTGGGGGAGGGGAGTACAAGACTGAGCCCAAAGGAGACAAGTGAATTATCCTCCTAGAGGTTATACTTCATCTATGGATAATACTATATGAACAGAATTTATTCAAAATGAAATTACAATATTAGAATGATAATGAAATCTAAACAGTATTTCAGTGATGCATCTGGATTCAGATGTAACTAACCATACTAGATACTTTCCTGAATACATTTTATTTAACCTTCGCAATTACCCTGTTATGGAACGGAGTCTCAGAGCTCTAAATTATGTAAATTGTCCAGAGTAACATACACATAGGGATGTCGAAGCAAGAATCTGAATCCAAATTTTTGAATTCTGCATTCTTTCCATGACATCGTTACCTCCCACAATTAAAAAGCAAACAAACAAAACTACCTGTCCAAACAGTAAGAAAATAGAACACAAATTGTAATAGCTATTGCCATCTTGAAATGGAGACATCAATTTTTTTTTTTTTTTTTTGAGATTGAGTCTCACTCTCTCACCCAGGCTGGAGTGCAGTGGCACAATCTCGTCTCACTGCAACCTCCGCCTCCCAGGTTCAAGCGATTTTCCTGCCTCAGCTTCCCCAGTAGCTGGGACTACAGGTACATGCCACCATGCCCAGCTAACTTTTTGTATTTTTAGTAGAGACAGTGTTTCACTGTGTTAGCCAGGATGGTCTCGATCTCCTGACCTCGTGATCCGCCCACCTCGGCCTCCCAAAGTGCTGGGATTGCAGCACCACGCCGTGCGACATCTATGTTTTTAACGTCCATGAAGATCATTGTTCTGCTTTAGCTCCCATTTTAAAAGTTGGAAGATCTGGTGAACTTAGTTCAAAGACAACAGACACTGCATGCTCATGGCGTTGGACTCCGTGGCGGGGGGAGTTGTTAAACCTGTTGTGTGTCATTGCTGTGGAACCTGTTTGCAGTTTTGGTTCAAGATCCCTCACTGGGGCTCGGCTTGCTAAAGCACACTTCTTTTCTTCTCCGTTTTAATGACTCCACAGTGACACCTGCTGGGAAGAAAGAACTGCTCAGGCCCAGGTTCCCTGCAGGAGGCTCACAGGGCCATGTGGAGGGTCTGCAGGGCCATCGGCCATTGGTTGTACCCTGTGCATCTGCAGGGGAGGCTTCTGCACAGTTGGCATATCACATGGAGACTAGAACGCTGCCTCACGATTCATACACAGACTCTGGTGGCCCTCGGAGCTGGGCCGGAGTCCCAGCCTGGCCCCAGATCAGAAGAGCTCCGTGAGACTGTCACGTGCAGGGGAAACAGACATGGCCTCCGTGCCCTGTTTTCACTCCAGCTCCCAGATCCGCCCCACCTGCAGCTGTTACTTCCTCCACCACAGGCCGCTCTGGAAGCCACTATTTGTTTCCCCATGGATCACTGTGATCCTGAACTTAGTAACAAAGTAACATTGAAAAAAAGTCCCCTGGCATCACTGAGAAGACGACGACTTCCACGGAAAGTGCCAAAATGTTTTAGAAATAAACGGCAGACAACAGAGTCGCTGCATATTTCACTAGGCAGGATAGTAATTTATGTGATGTATTTTTAACTGTGAGAAGCGATGGGGAAACCACTTAAATATAATGTGAATTGAAGATTTGTCAGTTATGTAGTTCATGCAGTGGCAGATCTAGAAAATGTTATACAAAATTGAAGGATTACCAACAGAGAATGCCTAAAATCAGAACTTTTCTTCGAGTTCCAACTCCCACTACCGCAGGGAATTCTCTGCTTTCTGGGAATATTTTGCTTTCTGTGAAAGGAGCTGGAGTTATACATTGTCTGTCAAATGCTCTTTTTTAATAGGCCTTTCTCACTTTTGTTTTAATTCCCCAGCTCTTTATTGCAGCCCTCTTTATGATATTGAAATAGCCTGACGCAACTCACACTCCCTCCAGCCCCTAAGACCCACCAACACCGTGTTGACACTGGTTCCTGCCCCATTTTAGGTGAAGGGCCCATTGGAGAACAATGGTGCATTCATCAAGGCTAGATTCCCTTGTAGAAGAGTTATATGGGAAGACTTAGTCTATACTTTATTTCTGGAATATGTGCTGCAGGTACCCAGGTTACAACAATCAGGAAAATTCAGCATCCACAAGCTATGGCGGCTTCACAGTTAGACACACACCATTCCCCAGAGTTAAACAAGTCAATAGCTCTATCTCATGCTCCCTTTTGCCCTTCCACCTCCCACTCCCTCACCCCTCCCCTAGGCCTCCATCCTTTGAGATGTGCTCAAAAGCCTTTTGGAAAGTTCCTCGGTTTTCAATGGAAAGGTTTCTCTATAGATGAAATGCGCCCTCTAGTGGCAGCTGTAAAAGTTGCAGCCTCTATTTTTAGGATTTGGGGGATGTTGGTTCCTTCTCCCAGTGAGACACTCAGAGCTACTTCTCACTAACAACAGATGCAAATCCCATGCTTTGCTACTGCGTTTTCTCAAAACAATTCTACAGTCTTTCCCAAAGTTTGCAGCAACCCCGAGAATATGTCTTTTGCCTATTATAACCTTACAACGTTCTTCTGGGTTGGCTGCCAGAAAATCAATCAAGGATCCTCCAACCTTCTGTGTTTCCCTTGTAGAATTGCTGGGCTTCTGACTTCAGAAGTTGCACGCTGACTTGGCAATCCATCAGGTGGATAACAAACACATATTTCTGCACTCTTCTCACAGAGGACTAGTTTCACTAGGAACTAGAGCTACGTTGCATTTGAGTTTTATGGTGTTTCAATTTTTACCTGCAAAGTCATGTCATCTATAATGTTGGTCATATGTAATACCTACATTCTTGTTTTTACGCTCCAAACAAACAAAAAAGATAAATTTTGAAAATTTAGGATAGGCACTGGGATCTAAAGTTTAGATCTTTTAGCACCTTGATTTAATAATTCCACTAATGTAGAGGAATTATTTTTTGTGTATATATACAGCAAAACATCATGTTATACACCATAAATATACATAATTATTATTTGTCAATTAAAAATAAATGGTTTAGACCTTCACAATGGGTATGATGTGAAGCCACTAAAAGCAATGACATAGGAAATCAGTGCTAATCCAGGTGTGCAAATTGCTCTATCTCCTTCTTTTCCAAGCATTTCAATCACTACAGGAAATCTCAGTGGCCACTTAGATTACTTTGATGTGCTCTTTGGTATCCTCATCTGTCAGAAAAAAAATGGCATGTAGTTGGCACCACTGTTCATGCTGTGTGAAAAAACACAATTACAAAGGCAAAAAGAAGAATCCTGGTCAAAGAGTGCCCATGCAGGAGGCAGCAAGACAGAGAAAAATCAGTTGAGATCCTCTTTATCAGAAACATAAACACACAACATAAATACACAACAGCATAAACACACAGGCACAATTACTACTATGACTTGATGCTATGTGGGTATTACTAATAACAAATGCATGTTATTCACTCAGATGAAACATAGGACTCTGTACTTGGCGAAGATGGTAGTTCTTTAACCATCCTTGACTTCTCTCCTGTTCCTTTATTTTTCACAGCTTCAGTGTATCTCAAATTCATTCTCTTGCCACCCTTCCTCTGCCAATGGCTTGGTTGAGATCTCTTGGTCTCTCAGCCCAAACACCTGTGAGACTTTAAGGACTCAAACTATCTACATTCATTTCACCATGGGCCATTCCACCAGTTACCTCAGAGTCCCAGAACACATGTCTGAACCAATTTCAACTTTGAAAATGGTCATCCAGGCCCTGTTGTCCACTTCGACATTTGCCTGAAATGTTTTCAGGATTTGGATTCTTCAGGTTGTTACTACTGGCAAATGAAAGGGGTGCCCCATTAGGAAAATAGCCAATGCACACTGCAAATTACCAAGAGGCAGAGATGACAGATGGAGGCAGTGCTTACGTCCTTCTATCCTGGAGCCCTCTGAAGAGCCTTCCCTGACCACCTGCAGCTGAATTTTCGGCCCTTCCTCTCTTGACACCTGTACCACTTTATGCATGTATTCTATACACACCACATAGCATTACATTTATTTAGTTATGTGCTTCACATATGGTGAGGATAGGAGCCCTTGAGAAGAGGAACGATATGTAACCATCTCAATAGTCCACGGAACCAAGCAGTGAAGATAGGAAAAACAAAATCACAGCTAGAATCAACTAAGTTAGACCTTAAGTTAACACTATAGCTATCCCTCAAAAGTAATAATGAAGCTTCACAGTTTCCTATTTTGAAATTTAAGACTTTCTTTTTTTAATTTTTTTGAGATGGAGTTTCACTCTTGTAACGCAGGCTGGAGTGCAATGGCACAATCTTGGCTCACCGCAACCTCCGCCTCCTGGGTTCAAGCAATTTTCCTGCCTCAGCCTCCCGAGTAGCTGGGACTACAGGTGAGCGTCACCATGCCCAGCTAATTTTTGTATTTTTAGTAGAGACGGGGTTTCACCATGTTGACCAGGATGGTCTCTATATCTTGATCTTGTGATCCATCTGTCTCGGCCTCCCAGAGTGCTGGGATTATAGGCGTGAGCCACTGCGCCTGGCCGAAATTAAAGACTTTCAAAACCTACTTTTATGCAGCATTAGAGAATGAGGTTTATCAAGTAAAAGGGAATAAGACTTCATGAATTTGTAGAAAGTCATCCTCTGATGCTGGAGCAGGGCTAGCTTCTGGGGTGGGGGTTGACTTGAGCAGGCACACAGGACCTGGCACTTAGAAGGGCCCTATCCTTTTTTACTGCTTTGCTGCCACCATCTTGAAATTCCTAGTAATTTTTCAACAAGGGTTCCTATGTTTACATTTTGTCCTAAGCCCCATGAATTATGTAGCTAGTCCTAAGGGTGAGGAACTCTCAGAAGCCATTTCTGCCTCCCTAAACTGGTAACTTCCCTGGAAGTCTCCTTCCCAGAGCAGAGAGAGAACAAAACCAGCCTGCGTGGTTGGGTCTGGGGGAAGCAGGAGAGTGCAGCTAGACCCAAAGCCACTTGAGGCACTCAGGGCCCATCAGCCCCGTTCTGCTCTACTTGGTCAATGTGAAACGGACCAAGCGGTCCTGCAGCAGCTCATCTTGCTCTTCTGCTCTGGTATCCACCATTACTTTATTAACCACATTTCACACAGGAACCTTGGCACCATCAGAGTAGCACCACAACAACCCCCAGGTCCCCCGAACCCCCCACAGCATCGACACACACTAAGATCCTACAAGGCTCTCACTGGCCCCCTACACCCTCAAGTCTGTTGTCAGTTTCAAGAGTTCACATATTTAATTTCTGAGAGAATATCCACACTATTAACAACAGTAAATCATTCATCAGTGTATCAATAGAATCTAGTCAATGCTTTGCTGTTTGTGCTTTTCTTCTCTCTAGTTTAAGTTAAAAATAAATGATGTTTTTCTTATTTATCTTAATGAACAACTTTATAATTCTTGACATTTTAGGGATTACAGCTCCCTAAATTGGAAAAACAAAAAACCCCCCACAAACTTCACCTTCTTAGGTCTAACATTTGTTTTTCAATTTGAATTGGGTCGGAACTAATGTTCTAAGAATTCTCTCTGACATATGAAAAAATTAGAAACACCACAGGGTATCAGAGTGCTGGGAATGGAAACTACCTAAGAAAACAATTAAGGTTGGAGGGAGGTACCATAATACCATGGAGTTCTCATCTGCCGCTGGTGTTCAGGCGCAGGGCGGACAACATATATCAAACGATCGTGAGGCAATGCTAAGTTTTATGTGTTGCACTCAAGAGAGGTCCTGTCTCTAATCAGAGCGTTAAATGCATTCAAAAATAACCTCTGGATTGGAGAAGTTAGAATAGCCATCAGGATTCCTAGTGTAAGGCCGAGGATGGAACGCCTTCTATTAACGGCCAACCCTGCCATGACTGAAGGCCGAGAAGCTGTCTGTAGGGCAGCACAGCTGACAGAGACAAAGTTCTCTTCCCTCATCCTGCTCTGTATGGGAATCTCAGTGGGTCCTTTAACAGATCTAGAATTAAGTTCCTCGCTTGTAAAAGCAGAAAGTAGACAAGTCAACCAGCACTGAGAATGCCTCTGGACACGTGGCTTTGTGCTTGCTGTTTATGGAAACTTGGGCAAGTTATGTAGCATCTTTAAACTTCCCTTTACTGATCTGGAAAATGAGAAAACAAAATCATAGCACTGACTTCATAGCATTCTTATAAGGATTCAATGAGAGCCTTGTTTAAAGTGCTTAGTCTCGTATCTGGCACTTAAAACATTTCAGCAAAATTACATACCATTACATATCTATTAGAATGGTCAAAATCCAAAAAACAGACAGTATTAAATGCTGGTGAGGATGTGGAACAACAGGCACTCTCCTTCATTGCTGGTGGGAATGCAAAATTGTCCAGCTACTTTGGAGACAATTTGGAGGTGTCTTAGAAAACTCAACATATTCTTACCATATGATCCAACAATTATGCTCTTTGTATTTACTCAAAGAAGTTAAAAAAAATTGTGTCCTCACAAAACTGCACGTGGATGTTTATTGCAGCTTTATTCATAATTGGCAAAACTTAGAAACAACCAACATATCCTTCACTAGGCAAATAGATAAACTGTGGTGCATCCAAACTATAGAACATTATTCAGTGCTAAAAAGTCATGAGCTATCAAGCCATGATAAGAAATAGAAGAAACTTCAATCCATATTACTAAGTGAAATAATCCAATCTGGAAAGACTACATACTGTACGAGTCTGACTATAGAAAATTCTGAAAAGCACAAAGCTATGCAAATGGTGAAAAGATCCGTGGTTTTCAGGGGTTGGGTGGGATAAGCAGATGATACACAGAGGATTTTTAGGGCAGGAAAACCATTCCATATGTACTATAATGGTGGATACATCTGTCCAAACCTAACACCAAGTCTGTAGAGCACCAAGAGTAAAAACCCTAAGTGAAGAATGGACTTCGGGTGATTATGATGTGTTATGAAGCCTCCTAAATTGTAACAAATGCATCATTGTGGTGGAGGATGTTAACAGCAGAGGCTGTGCCTGTGTGTGGGTGGGGGCACATGAGAAATTTCTGTACTTTCTACTTAATATTACTGTGAACCTAAAACTACTATAAAAAATGCCAATTTTCAAAATTGAATCATGATTATTGTTATTTAAAACCCCTTCTAGCTTTGGATTCCAATGTTACATGTAGCCAATATATATTTGTTGAATGAAGTTACCATTTGCCAAGCATTTGTGTAATCCTGGCCTCTGGTGGTGACTCTGCAGAGATGTCATAATTCTTCCTACTGCATTTAGCGTTTCTACAGCACTTCTCCCTGGTCTTGGCTTTCCTGTGAGCTGTTACAAACACTGAGTATTTTCCACTCCACCCCCAACAATTGCTTTGTGTGCAGCTGATTACCATTATTATCCTTAATTTCCAAAGGAGGAAACAGGCACAATAAGTGCTTATCTAGAAGGTGTTATTTGGGCATAAGTAACACCTCAGGTGAAAGAGGTGAGGCACAATTTGCATCTTGGCATTAAATTAGAAATAGACCCCAGGAATATTTTATTCCTAAGATAACAACCGGCAAGTGGAAAGTCCTGAGTGATTGACGAAGGATGCTTGGCTTTTGTAACAGCTTGGTAAAAAATTGACAGTTCAAGTCACCTGCTTATATGTTGGACTGCCCTAGACCTGCAGGAGCCCTGAGCCTGTTTGGCTGGTGTGAAATGAGTAGTGACCCTGACCAATAGACTAAGTATTTAAAGACCCTGGATCCTACAACCAACACTGATCTGTCATAGTCATATGACCTTGGCAAGTCATTGAAAGCTGTTAAGCATCAGGTTTGTTTGGTTTTTCTATTTATAGAGATAACACTTCCACTGATCTGCACAGCTCTCAAGGCTCACTTATGTCTGTTGGAATGAGACGGTGCATCTGAAAGTGGGTTGGAGACTATGGGCACTGGCAGATGTTTTTACATTCCACTTCACTTCCATTCCCCCCATCTTCTAGATTTCTGTTTACAGCAGAGGGTCCCAAGAGAAGCAAAGAAAAAAAAAAAAGGAAAATGTTACATATGCAGAAAAAAATAGACAAGTCCTAAAATGGTAAATGGAGGAGGGTTTTTTTCTTTATAGAGACTGTTGTGCATGAAGCTCATCAATGGATAATTCCTCATCCTTAGAATTCGGGCCACAGCAAAGTAGGGATGGCTATAGGCAGCGGTGATATTACCAGAGATATATTTAGACCTGTATACCTTTGTGGTCACACATCACAGAGCAAGGAAAACGAAATGCAAGTCCACCCAATGATTGGAAGCACTGAATCCTTGCTCAAGATACATATATACTATTTAACTTATATATTTACTAAACTGATAATTAACATAAGGCTTTCTAGGTTCCATGGCTGACCCAGGTCCCGTTTACACAAATGGGATGAGTTATTGACTTAGCAGCCCCCATCTTAATCAATAGATCAATTATGCCATCACCAGGAACAGGATATGTTAATATTGTGTGTCCTCTGATACAATGTGCTGGGAAGGGCACAGCGCCTCTGTGGTATTCCTTCCCAAAATTTATGGCTCCAATCTATTAAAACATCAGACAAATCTAAATGAGGCACACTAGACAAGGTCCTCGACCAGCACTTTTCAAATGTTTCAAGGTCATGTAAGACAAGGAAAAACTGATACATTGTCACAGATAGAGGAGACATTGCAACTAAATGTATGGCGGGATCCTGGACCCAACCCTGGAATGGAGAAAGGATACTAGAGGAAACACTAGTGAATTCCTAACGAGTTGTGCAGTTTAGTTAATGGTATTGTACCAAGGTTAACTTGGTTTTGAGAGTTGGACCATGGTTTCCTGGGATTTTAACGTTGGAGGAAATAAATCAGGGTGTGTGTGGGAGCACTCCATTCTCTTTGCAGCTCTTCTGTACATGTAAATTTATTTCAATATTAAAAGTTTAAAAAATAAGCATGGTGCTTGACCTGATTTCCTAGTCCCCATGCACAATTCCAGGGAGAAATCAGAGCTGCAATTGGATCTGGTGATGGGAGGGGGATGATATCTAAGTTGTCTAAATTGATGCAAAGACTCCAAATTAACAAGGTTGTTATTCCTGAAAAAAGTCTATCTATGACTGATTTATACCAGACTATGAACAAATAACTGAGAATTAGCTCAGTAAGCCCCTGCCAGCAACCCTCTTCTCCCTAACCCACCACTCCTCCTCCAACCTCCCACCTGCCTGAGAAAGGGGACCTCCTCCCTGAAATCATAGCATGTTCCAATTTTTGTGTAAACCACTGCAAAGGCACTGACTCTTTTTCTTTTTGTATTGTTCCCATGAAGTGTGCCATTAGGGGCTCAGAATAATAAAGACTGCTGTCATAATTAAGCTCCGGGATGTATTTCAAAGACTCACAGACATTAGAGATGAGAAAGACCCGGCAGGTCATCCAAGCCTGTCTCCCTGCCAGTGCAGGATGGCTGTGTGCAATTTGGAAGGTCTGTTAGGCTATAAAAATTCTAAACTATTCAAAAAATTACCACATTGTATAAATTATAATAAAAAGTTTACCTTATTCCTGGGCAATTCTAGAGTGCGTGTGTGGTGGGGGGAGAAAGTAAGTCACTGAATAGCTTTCTAAAAACAATTACTGTCCTATTTAGAATATATTTTCCAAGGTGAAAGTGTGGTTATTTTCTGCTCAATGTGACAGCCTGCGCTTATTGTTATGCAAGAGTTGTCTCCCTGCATCTGATAATTTAAAATTTAGCACTGACCCTAGCTGTCCCTCAAATGATATTATAAATGTGCTTGCAATAGTTCCAACTTCTTCTGGCTTTTATTTAAGTGCTGGACTTGAGCACAGATGCATAGGATTCTGCCTCTGGCTCAGACATTGTACCCCCAGTACCTTCATTCTTTAAGAATAAAGGCTGGAAGGAAATACTTCAAAGGCCTTCAAAGAATGATACTCAAGGCATGACACCTTATTAAGTTGAGCGAGGCCTTTTTTTCCTATCAGAATTGTGAAATGACTGTGATGTATGTGTTGATTTACAATCCCAGTAGAAATGAGCAAAACAACTACAACAATACTAAAAGTAGGATGTAATTTCAAGGGGAAGAATTTAGAGGAATGTTGAGGAGAATTACTTAAATAAAATGGTTAATTTATAGTCCAGAAATACATCCCTGGAATATATTTGAATTCTAACAAAATGGCATAGCAGAATAAAGGATATAGGCACATAAAATCCAGTGAAATACATGACCGCTCTACCCATCAAGAGTGGATATCCATCTGTCACTCTATCATGCCAGGTATGGGTATATCAGAGCATGGCAATATGAAATATGTCAACATTTCCCATTGTCTTCTTGAGTTTTCTCTACTTGGCATACACAATTCACCTTTAAATAATACATACAAAACTGTGGGTTGTGTCCTATGAAAAGAAGGAATATTGTCACAAGTTAACTATGCCTAGCTCTTCTTTGCAATCAGTTGGTGGTTGGGTGCCCCACAGTTGCAATAAATCATGGTGGAGACCCACATTAAGAAGCATATCCCAACACCCAGAAGTTCTGTGTTCGACATCTTTCATCACTCTTTTTTTCTTTTCTTTCTTTTTTTTTTGGGGGGGGGGACAGAGTCTAGCTCTGTTGCACAAATTGAAGTGCAGTGGCATGATTTCAGCTCACTGCAACCTCCATCTCCCAGGTTTGAGCAATTCTCATGCCTCAGCCTACTCAGTAGCTGGGACTACAAGCACGCACCACCACACCCAGCTAATTTTTGTATTTTTAGTAGAGACTGGGTTTCACCACATTGGCCAGGCTAGTCTCAAACTCCTGGCCCTTAGATGATCTGCCCACCTCAGCCTCCCCAAGTGCTGGGATTACAGGCGTGAGCCACCAAGCCCAGCCCATCACTCTTCTTTTAAGATGATTGCATATTAATACACATGGTTGTGTATGCAGGCTAGACCCTGTTTATGTTTCAAAATTTCATTTGTTAGTTTGTTAAAATGTAGAATATATAAAAAATGCTGGCAAGGATATGGAGAAAATGGAACCCTTGTGCACTGTCGGTGGGAATGCAAATTAGTACAACCATTATGGAGAACAGTTTGGAGATTGCTCAAAAAACTAAAAATTGAGCTACCATATGATCCAGCAATCCCACTGCTGAATGCATACCCAAAAGAAGGGAAATCAGTGTATTGAAGAGACATCTGCACTTTTATGTTTGTTGCAGCATTGTTCACAATAGCTAAGATTTAGAACCAACCTAAGTATCCATCAACAGATGAGCATATAAAGAAAATGTGGTACATATACACAAAGGAGTACTATTCAGCCATAAAAAAGAATGAGATCCAGTCATTTGGAAGAACATGGATGGAACTGGAGAAGATCATTATGTTAAGTGAAATAAGCCAGGCACAGAAAGAGAAACATCACATGTTATCACTTATTTGTGGGATTCGAATATCAAATCAGTTGAGCTCGTGGACCTAGAGAGTAGAAGGATGGTTAGCAGTGGCTGGGAAGGGTAGAGGAAGGGTGGAGGTGAGGATGGTTAGCAGGTATGAAAAAAGAAGTTATAAAAGATGAATAAGACCTACTATATGATAGCACAATAGGGTAACTATAATAAATAATAACTTAATTGTGTATTTTTCAATAACTTAAACAGTGTAACTGGGTTGTTTGTAACTCAAAGGATAAAATGCTTGAGGGGATGGATACCCCATTCTCCATGATGTGCTCTTTTCACATTGCATGCCACCATTAGAACATCTCATGTACCTCATACATGTATATCTACTGTGCACCTACAAAAATTAAAAACAGATACATAAATAAATCCAGAGCCCTAAAAAAGCACTTGGAATTCATTTTTTCAAAGTCCCAGGTGTTGTAAATAAAGCTTACTTCGCAGGTTAGCCCGTAAAATTCATGATTAGAGCTAGTATCATGGCCTTGACCATATCTATACACAGAACCCTTAAAACCTAAATGCTGAAATCCCCATGAGTTCACACAGCGGTCGGCGCCTGATGCCAGCAGTGTTGAGTGTTGAGTCTCCCATCCATTGAGAAAGCATAGTCATTTATATGAAGTGGTTGTCACAATTGATTGTTCATTAAGTCTCAGTATTGTGGTTCCGAAAATAATAGGTAAAGATTTAGACACATGAAAATGGCAAAGGCTGTAAGACATCTCTATGACCACAACAAGGAATGGCCAACAGATTACAACTCACATAGACTGCAGAAGACATAAACTCTTAGACAGAACTGGGTGAACACTAACATCTCAACAGACACAGCTTTCTCCATTCCCTTAATGGCATACAAGTAATATGAACACACTTCCCTTTACCCTTCAATTATCACTCTTACCGGTAATATGGACGGTAACCTGTTGTGGGAAAACAGCTCCTAACTTTTCCTTTTCTGTTTTGGTTTGGATCCTTGGTTTCCAAATATGGGGAAATCTTCAATCCAGTTTAATTGGGGGAGGAGAGTGATCAAGCAAAATACATAATGCAAGAAGGGAAAGCCTCACGAAAAGCCAAGAACAGGAATCATAAAGCCCCAGGCTACCTGGATCCTGGCACTGGAGGCAGGGCAGCTCCAACAGCAAAAAAAAAAAAAAAAAAAGAAAAAAAAACAAAACAAAACAAAAACCTCTGGACCTCTCAAGAGCCCTTTGCTGTCCAATGGACTCCTCTACACTCTCCGTGCGGGTGGCTTTCTGACCTGCTAGTGAAAGCTTGTGTACTTTCTCACGGTCTCTGTCACCTAAGCCTGTGCCCATGCATAGCTCATCACTGGCTCTACTCTTCCCATGGTGACTTTTGGAGCATCCTTCAGGCTTCTGTCTCTACTTCTAGCACCTTCTGATATGTCCCCAGTATAAATTTCCGTCAAGGTAGAAATGGGGGAGAAAAGAGAAAGAAAGGTGGGAGAGGGAGAAGAACCTGATGCCCAGCCCACCTTTCCTTGGCCAGTGGCTACAGGTCATAACTTGTAAGTCATTAGATGGGTTATGGATTGGCTGTCCTCTAGTCAGATGTTCCACCCTGATGCAATTAGCATACAAATCCTGTGGCATAAACTAAGAACCTATCCCCTAGAAAGCATAACAGAAGTCAGATCTGTGACATTACTGTCCCCTAAGCCTTCTGCCCATATATTGCCCATTACTGTCGAAATGCATGATGCAAAAAGGTGCTGATAAGCACCTTTTCTTAAGTGTATTTCAATGGAGTGCTCTAAGAAAATTAAAAATGCTTTAGTAACATTCAGTGTAGATAAAGGGACCAGTGCTACCTGGTTGGGAATGCCAGCTACCCCATAACCTCAGCCTTCTATTTAAACTTCTCATGCTGAGAACTCAAGAAATAACTTGTTCATCAAGAGCATTAAAAGAGAAAGATGGAACTCAGAATATTGCTAACTTCTGCTCTGTTATAACTATTTAAATGAACAACTTTTATTTTTCTAAGTAACCATAAATAGGCCACAGAATAATTGCTCAATATACATATTCACAGGCTGCTCTTCATACCCCTTATTTCCTGGAAATCAAATCTCAGACAATTTCATGTTAAATGTTTAGCCTTGCAGTCGTTTTAGATTTGACTCCTTCATTTTTCATTCTCCAGTTTCTTCTAAGTCATCAATAAAAGTGAACTTGCCCTGGGCAGAAACTTCACAGCAGCAGGACCCACTCACACCTTGCAGATAACAACTACTGAGCGTCTGTTGGGATGCAGCCTCGTGTGGAGACTTGGACAGAGAAGGTTCAACTAGAAAAGTTAGGAGAAAAGCCCAGGGCTCCAGAAATCTTGGGCAGACTGTCAAAGGCACTTCCCTCACCTTGACCATCACTGGGAAACGCTAACTGCCATGTAAACCTTGACCAACAGGTTATCTCCTACCAGAAGGAGAAGAGGTGCCAAAACCTGATGACTTTTGCAAAGATGTCATGTGGCAACCTGAAACTTGAGCTGGCTACCTCGCTCTTCAAGG
Organism: Sapajus apella; assembly: GCF_009761245.1. NCBI lineage: Eukaryota > Metazoa > Chordata > Mammalia > Primates > Cebidae > Sapajus > Sapajus apella. The sequence continues at coordinate 6,425,367 of NW_022437029.1, read as the reverse complement.
TCTCTATTTCACTGTTTCAATTACACAGACAGAAAAACGTAAGTCATATTTTTCCTAAGGTCTTGACACATATCAGCCGTGAGTACAAGCAGTGTCTCCATGTCCACTCTCCCTTACGTGCTAGCAACTCTATCAGTTTGCTCTGACGGGTTTTACTCTATCACATGTGATCTCCTGAGACACAGTTCACACTTTTTGAGCACTCATTGGGTGGGGATTTGTTTTCTCTTCCCTGGTTAACAACTACAGAGGGCCATGTCTCCAAACCAAGTCACATTCTGAAATATTTTTATTGCTCTACATGTAAAGCCACAAGTCACTTTTACTTATTTATTTAATTTGAGATGGAGTCTTACTCTGTCCCCCAGGCTGAAGTGTAGTGGCAGGATCTTGGCTGACTGCAACCTTCGCCTCCCAGGTTCATGTGATTCTTCTGCCTCAGCTTCCTGAGCAGCTGGGATTACTGGTGTCCACCACCCCACCCAGTGAATTTTTGTATTTTTGGTAGAGAAGGTGTTTTGCCATGTTGGTGAGGCTGGTCCTGAACTCCTCACTTCAGGTGATCTGCTCACCTTGGCCTCCCAAAGTGCTGGGATTATAGGGTTGAGCCACCACACCCGGCCTAAACCACAAGTCACTTTTATCCAGTGTACATATTAGCCAAAGTTTTGTGGAGGTTGCTCGTTTGTTTTTCTTGAATATTCTGTGAAATTCCAGTCTGGTGGAGGGTAAGGAAGGCAAAGAAAACAGCTGCTTTCCTAACACTAAGCACTCAACCACACTTTCAAATCTTGTCACAGGCTCCTTAGGCAGGGGCAAAATGATTTCTTTTCAAGAAACAATCTTCCAAGATCAGCGATGCACGAAGTACTTTGATTTGAAAGGAGTGAAAGAAAGGAGAAGACAGCAAAGGAAAAGGAAGCCTCGAGACAGCACAGAAACCCAGACTGGAGGGCCTTGAAGCTGAGAATGTTTCTGAAGCTGTTCGCAAATGCTGCATCTACCCTTGACAGGTCATTTCATTCCATTTAGCACTTTTTATTCACTGGTTTATAAGCTCTTAAGCAAATGTAGAAGGAAGAAAAAGCTAACATATCTGGTAGGATAGTATATCAGACTGACAACCCAACTGGATTTCCTCTGCATTTTGAGCAAGACTCTTGCAAAAAGGAATAATACAGAAAGAAAAGAGCAGGCGGATCATAGAGATCATGGCTTCACGTTTAATTTCACAGAAGAAGACCTGAGTTGATTTCTGTTTAGATCAGTGGTACACCAGTTGGAACATGGTGCCTGGCGCTGCAGCACAGTAACATGATCTGTGCTAAAAATAGCTGCCAAATAGCCATGTGGTGGCTGGCAGCATGCTACATGTTGTGATGAGAGGGACCCATTTCAAAGGGAAGCCACACAACATAAGAGCAAGTAAAGCTGAGGTGCAGGGGAGCAGTTCTTCATTATCTTGCTGTGTTTTCCTTTTTATGTGAATTAAAATGTATTCCTCATTTTAAAAGACCACTAATTCAATATGGATTTTTTTTTTTTTGGTTGGCCAACCAACCACATTTGGAAACACATCCATGTAATTTCTGAGATGATTTATCTTCTTTGATGGTCTGTTTCCTCCTAAAGGGACATGATATTACTATTGCAAACCCTTCCCTCAAGTTTTCCCAGCTCTGATCACGCTCCTGGGCAATCTCAGACATGCAGAGGCAGTGAGATGTAAGAAGTCCCTAAGATGAGTGTAGGGATGAAAAAAATATATAATTAGTACTGAAGAAACTGTATCCAGTGACTTATGAATAGTAAGTCAGAAATCTTGGGTCAGAAACTCTAAAAACATGGTATGGTGACTGAAAACTAGAATAATAAAATAACAATAGTTGATAACATTTATTGAGCACTTACTTTGTGTCAGATACTTTTGAAAACACGTTGCATGAACGTTATCAGTGTCCCTGTTTCATTGATGAAGAGACTGAAGCACAGGAAGTTTACACAATTGCTCAACACCACACTGCCAATGGTGGAAGTCGGATCCCAGTCCCAGCCATCTCTCTCTCTCTCCAGAAACCTCCCTCTTAATCAAAACAGCCCCCACTGCCACTCTAAAGAACACTGATCGGGAACTTTGTTAGAAGCCAATTTGGTGGAACTGACATCACCAGACAAAGTAAGAAAAGCTACTGACATGTAGCTTGTAACTGTGTTAAAAGACTGCATGCTGCACTGGGGCTTTGCCCAGTTATTTTGCTTGGAGGAAAGTGAAAAGCTCAATAACTTGCCTGAGGGCATCCAGGTAGGCTTCAAATGCAGAAGTTTTCTCCCTACCACATACCTGGATGCCCTCATAAATGCTGTGAGTCATGGCACCATGACATACCCATGGTCCCATTTAATGCTTCAAGCCCAAGCACTAAATCACAGTGGGTGGCCAGTGGAGAATTTAAAAGTGGCTGACTTTATGCAATTCAGTTGTTCATTCATGCAACTAAACATGTAGCCTCAAGCAGTTGTTCTGTTTTCATTCAAAAGTGTTCAAAACATATTTTCTCTGCTATTAGGAAGAAACCAGTTGGTATCACGGAGAGAACATGGAGACTCAAACACCTGGAAATCCACCTCTAGTGCTTTTTGGTGGTGTGGTCTTGGGCGAGTTGCCTACCCTTTTAGTTTCAGTTCCCTCAACTCTCCAGTGGGCGTGACGCCACCAGACAAAGTAAGAAAAGTTACTGGCATGTAGAAATGCTCAAATATAACGATCATTGCCATTGTGAATCTTGTCTTGACTTTCATTTAGTGGAATATTAAAGAGGATGTTTTATTTTTCTTATAAGATTTCAATTGTCCACAATTATTTCACTCACAATAACTCTGGGTGGATAATCACTATTATTCCTCTGTTTTTAAAAAACGTCACCTGGAAAACAGCAAAGTGGCTCAGAAAAACCAATGGGCTGCCTAAGGAGAAAGACTCAAAACTGTGTCAGCATGAGTCTGAGCTGTGCTGGCGTGGCTGTGATTCAAAGAGTCTTGATGATACTGGAAATATTTAAAGATACAAAAAAATGTTAAAATGATACAATTAAGTAAGAAACTAAGTTTAGGGAATTGCTCTGTATTATCCTCTTCTTGTTGCCTATTAGAACTATTAACACCACTTGACTCTGAGAGTGGAATTATGGGTAAAAGTTGTTTCTTCCTTTCTGTTCCTTTGTACGTTTTGAATTGTCTAATGAATATGCATTACTTTTGTAAAGAAAACAACTTGGAAAATTAAAATATTTCTTTACCGTCTTCTTTTGCTGTCCTACTGTGTCTCCCAATAGGCAGTAACAGACCTTAGATACCATGTGCTTTTCTAAAAGCTTGATAGGTACTGAAATTTTTGCTCTCGAGGCTCGTCATTTCGTAATTAAAACAACGTTATGAGGCAACAATGCTATGAAAGCAATTTGGAGTATGTTTGTATTAGTCCCTTCTCACACTACTATAAAGAAGTACCTGAGATTGGGAAATTGATAAAGAGGATTAATTGGCTCATGGTTCCTCATGGTGTGAAGGAAGCATGGCTAGGGAAGCCTCAGGAAACTTTCAATCATGACAGAAGGCGACAGGGAAGCAGGTACATCTTACATGGTCAGATCAGAAGGAACACAGAGAAGGGGAAGATGCTACACACTTTCAAAAAACCAAATCTTGTGAGCACTCACTATCATGAGAATAGCAAAGAGGAAGTCCACTCCCATGATCCAAACACCTCCCACCAGACTCCTCCTCCAACGCTGGAGATTACAATTTGACATGAGATTTGGGCAGGGACACAAATCCAAACCAGATCAAAATGTTGCTATCCACAAACAATCACTGAGGACAGGTAAAAGTATTAAATATTACAAACCGGTGAAGATGCCGAAGATCAGTCAAAAACTACAGTATCTATCAGTATAAGACATAGTCACTTATTGTGATGCAGTCAATTGAGCCAGGTATATAGAGTGGTAAAAACAACTTTTCTCCCACATCATCTCTTAAGAATCAAATACCCCACTTTTATTAACAAAAAATTAAATACAAGAATTGTTTAGAATCCAGATTGAGTCAACTTTTAAAACCCTCTTTCTGAATCTGTTATTTCATCACCCCTCTATCATAAGCTGTACTTTCCTTTTTTATTAAGGCATTTTTTTTGCTCAAAAAAGGACAACTTCAATTATGTGGAATCTATTAACAAGTCTGATGTTCTAGTGCAATATTATTATATGCCTTTTGATTGTCCTTAGGCAGGAAACTGAGTATTCCCATTAAGCTGGTGGATGGCTTTTGGTCACTGGGATTCTTCTAGATCAGAACAAAACTAAACTAATGTTGAGAACATGTTATTGAGTGACATTGCTTCGCCTTCTTTCTGAGGTCTCATTTGAATGGGTTTGCACATCTCATTTAAAAGTTAATCTAAGCATATCTCCTTGAGGATGCATTATGTGCTATTTTCTTTCAGTGAATGGAAATGTTTGAGAAGGAGAGAACTCTGTAATCTAGTGTTGAAAGCATGCTATTGAAATACACTTCACATTCTTTCTAAGGTATTAAAAACCAAATGCCATCAAAAATAAATAAGAAATTTCCTTCTCAATATACTTATCTTGAGAATCAAGTCAGGGGAAAATTTAACCTCACTAGCAAGATGGAACCTTCCATGTATACAGTAACATCCTGACAGACTGAGACACTGTCATTTTCTATTCCTGCTCACAGTGTTAAAAGACCTGTCTTTCAACTGTGTTGACTCTCGAGAAACTTATTTTTGTGCTTTGAGTATAAGCAGTGAAGACTATTGTATTTGACCTGTAATAGCAAAAGGTAAACCCTAACACCTGATGCTGGAAGTAGTACATAGTAAATGAATAATAGGAATTATGTTTGCTTGGTTGGTTTTACTGCTTCTTCTTCCTTTTTTTTTTATTTTTATTTTTTTGGTCAAATTGAATGTACTGAGTGCTTTCTACATCCTGGGTATTTAAGGTGAGGCGGGCACCACTATTCCTCCACACATATGTTGGCAGGCTCCACGCTCCACTCTTTTCATGATCCTGTCCACACAATCAACTCCTTTGTACAAAATAATGTTCAAAGTACACACACTTGCCCTTGTTTCCCTGGGTTTTCAGAAAGCTTTCTTTTCATCCCACATTCTCTTCCACCCATTTCCATGGCTCTGCTCCGCTTCAAAGACAGTCTGTTTTAGAAGCTGAACAACAGCTTTTTCCACTCTCTCACCTCCCATTAACTCTTCAAATCAATCACATCTGGCTTCCAGTGCCACCACAACACCAAAACTTCTGTAGTCACCATCAGCAACCACTTCCATGCTTGCATCTCCAAAGGTCACCTTTCTTCCCTGTCCTATGGGTGTTCTCAGCACCACTGGTAAAGATAAAAACTCAATCTCTTCAAAACTTATTCCTTCTGGGTTGCCTTGACATCACATTTCCCATTAATTCTTCATTGTCTATTTCTGGCCTCTCCGCAGGCTCAGTCTTCCACTTATCCTCCCCTGTTGGGTTCTCCAGTACACAGAGATCAGTCTCTCTAGCTCACCTCCTCCAGGGTCTAATCTTTGCCATGGTTTTATATGGGACCACTCACCAATGTACATCTCCAGGCTCATATTGCTCCTCTGAACTAACTGCCAAATATAACTGTTTTTAAAAATCTATTGACATATACTAGTTGCACATATTTTGGGGATATATGTGATGTTTTGATGCCTGCATACAATGTGCAATTATCATATCAGGGTAATAGGGACATCCATCTCCTCAAACATTTATCTTAAACATTGCATTTTTAAATAGGGTGGTTGGGATGTTTTCTGAGAAGGTAACTTTGAACAAAGACCTAAAGGAGATGAGAGACTGAGTAGGGACCACTGTATTAGGCCATTTTTGCCCTGCTATAAAGAAATACCTGATACTGTGTAATTTATAAAGAAAAGAGGCTTAATTATCTCACGTTTCTGCAAGCTATAAAGGAAGCATGGCATTGGCATCTGCTCAGCTTCTGGAGAGGACTCAGGGAAATTTTACTCATGACAGAGGCAAAGAGGGAGTAGATATGTCACATGGCTGAGCGGGAGCAAGAGAGTGGGGGAGGAAGTGCCACTCCATCAATTACATCTCATGAGAACGCACTCACTATGGCAAAGATAGATCCAAGCCATGAGGGACAGATGTAAGCCATGATGCTGATGACACAAACAGCTCCCACAAAGCCCCATATCCAACACTGGGGATTGTAATTAACATGAGATGTGGGGACAAAAATTTGCACTATATTAACCACTATGTGCAATTGTGCAGGTCACAGTCTGCTTAATTTTAAAGATTTCAGTTATGACAACATAATGCAGACTATACATTATGTTCAAGAATGTGGAGTCTGGAGTGTACCCTGGCATGTCTGAGGCACAGAGTGAGTGTGGGAAAGAGTAGAAAATAAGGTTGGAGAAGTAAGGGGTCAGCTTCTACAGCATCCTGTGGTCACTGTAGGACTTTGAGAAATTCAACTCTTTACCAGGTTGAAATGCCTGGACATGTCACAGGCATCTCAGACATGACACCACGAACATGAACCATGAATTCCTCTCCCCTCAAACCTGTTCTCCTCCTGCCTTCTCCATCCAGCCATTTGCTCAAGCTAGAAATCTGAAGTCATTCTTGGTTCTTCCCCGTCCTCAACCTCTATCTAACTCACAGCAAGTCCTTTCAACTTTGTCTTCAAAATATACCATAGTGACCCAAGGGCTTTGAATGATTGGGCCCTCTTGCTTCTCTAACTTCATCACAAAGCACCGCTCTTCAATACCCAGCCACACAAGCTGCCTTGCAGAACATGCCACGTTCTTTTCTGTTTTCAGGCCTTTTCTTCCACTTGCTCCCTTCGCTGAAATCCCTTTGTTTCCACTTTTCACCGAGTTAGCCCCTCTTTATCTCTTGTGTATCGGAATTGTCAGAATTCTTGCCTTAGAAAGAATTTCTCCTACTATCCAACAAGCATGGTTTCATCTCTCATTATGTCTGTTATGCATTTTTCCCTAGAGGATTTATCCCAATTGATAAAGTCAAAGTTATTTTTTTTACTTGTCTGTTGTCTGTATCCCTTGCTTGAATCTTAGTTTGCAGAATAAAAAAGACCATGTCTGTTTTGTTCAGTAATATGTGTCTAACATCTAGTGCCATTTGCGACAAATAGCATGTATGCAATTACTGTTTGTTGAGTAAACTAGTGAACGTTTCAGATGAAGAAACTGGGTCAAAGTGAAGTAGAATGATTTGGCAAATTGCAAGTTTATACTCCAGAATTGGAAATCAGCTCTCCAGATACAGACTCATCACATTCCCAACACCCTAGGAGCCTCCCTTCAGGGGACCCAAATAGGGAGTTGACAGGGAACCAATCAGTATAAGGGGATTGAAAGAATAAACCAACCAAGGCATGGGGCTTTAGAAAGCAATTATTTTGCCCAAAAAGGTTTATAACTATTTTTTTTATTTTTGAGACGGAGTCTTGCTCTGTCGCCAAGCTGCAGTGCAGTGGCACAACCTCCGCTCACTGCAACCTCCGCCTCCCAGGTTCAAGTGATTCTTCCACCTCAGCCTCCCAAGTAGCTGGGACTACAGGTGTGTGCCAAAAGCCCGGCTAATTTTTGTATTTTTAGTAGAGACGGGGTTTCACCATGTTGGGCCAGGATGGTCTCGATCTCTTGACCTCGTGATCCACCCGCCTCGGCCTCCCAAAGTGCTGGGATTACAGGTGTGAGCCACTACGCCCAGCCTATGACTATTAAATAAATATTTATTGACAGCAGTCGATTACCAGGTGGTGTACAGAAGATGTTCAAAAACACAATCATTGCCACTGGCATTTATAGACAAAACATAACTAGTTCATTGCATATGCACCACCGCATAAGCTCTGCATCCAAGGAAGAGAAGGCCATGGTAGCACTTATTGTTTGCCCCAACTCCTCACTCACCACTAGAACAAGCATGCAATGGCAGAAAGATAAAACATGCTCTCCTTTCCAGCAAAACTTAAGAGCTTGGGAATGCCTGAAACAGATATTTTGATATGTGTATATGCACATATAATGTAAGCATTTCTTATATGCATTCATGTATACACTATAGCATATAAAATATTTTTATATGTACACATACATTATATATATATATGTGAGCACACGTGTAATCAGACATATAGAGGCATGTATATATATAGAGTTCTATATACATACACACAAACATATGCATATAGTTTTATTTGAATCCATATATACATACACATGCATATCATATATATATATATATATATACACACATGCCTAGGTGTGTGGTTATAGGTACACACAGACAGGTTAATTCAACTCTGTATTTCACATATCCTTCAGATATTTACATATACCCACAAATTTTTTTGAGAAAAACTTCCTTTGTATTTTTGGGGTATGAAAACAATATATTAATATTTCTTATAGTACCTTTATACATGCTAGACCAAAATAGAAGGCAATAAGCATTATTCTTTTACATATCACTCGTTTGTATTCTATGTTGTTTAAATATCTATTAATTTAGGTAGTTTTTAACATCAATACTATGTGCAAGCACTGGTAAACTTTTTAACAGGGCAGTCTCTTTAGAATTAATGGGAAAAATGCTAAGAAAAGAAAAAAAGGAATTGCCATATAAAGGGAGAACCATCCTTTTCAGTGAATTATGTCACTATAATTCCTAGACATCCAGAAGAATATGAAAATCTCAGCTGCAGGTGCACTTATTTTATCCCAGTGAGCCCTCTCCTTCCCTAAACTATCTGTGTAATAATCAGATTCCATGCAGGATACCAACTCCTTCAACCATGCTTATTTCATAAACCCAAGGAAAACTATCCTGTCATTCGAGTGAACTAGGAAAACCATCATCATTTGAAGAATCCAAATCATTCTAATTTAGTTACTTATAGAGATAACGTATAGATACAGAGAGTATCTATATAGAGATCAATTTAACTGTATAATTTAAATATCGATAGAATTAAATAGAATTATTAGATATATCATATGATTCCTTACATCTAGAAGTGGGTCATTTATAAAGTCCAATGGTCCAATTGCCCCTTCAATTTTTCAGTCATAGCCGAACCCTATGGTTGGGGGTGGGAGGACGATCTTTCAAATGGCTGAGTGGGCCTCTTAATGCATCTCCATTGTCATTCCAGCCTTGTTGTCTTTGATATATCCCACTCTCACAGGACACATGCCCTCTCACAGGCTAGCCCAGGTTGTCTCACTGATCTGAAGGTGAAGCCCCTAATGCTTGCTCTGGAGAGTTAGTTCAGAAAGTCTAATCTGTAACTTGATGCCTGCCTTCCCTTCCTCCCTCACTCCCTCCCTCCTTCCTTCCTTCTTTTTTTCTTCTTTCTTTCTCTTTTCTTTCTTTTTTTCTTTCTTTCCTATCTTCCCTGCTAACCACATTAATTGTCCCTTTGCTTACTTTATGCTTATTATAATACGAAAGATACTATTTTGCCATCTTCCCTGGTCTTTAACATATCTAAGAAATTGTCAGCCTATATTCTTTATTGGAATTTCTCCATCTACCCTTGATCATCACCGAGGAAATGTCTCCATGTATTTAACTCCTTCAGACAATCAATAAAGATTATTTTATCTCATTTATGAGTTTCCATTTCCGGTGGAGTCCCACAAAAATAAAATCTGGTTTTGATTTAGCTCATCTTATACTTTCTTCAATGCAACCCCATTGTCATTGGTCTTTCTCACAATTCCACCCACTTTCAGACTTATATCCAGCTAATTTTACCGGTATCCCATATTTGCCTAACACCTCTGACATTCTAAGTCTCTTTGTAAGTCCAATGTGGTTATTTTTAAGAAAATAAAAATCAAATTATGTGTTGAACTGAATAAACCACCATCCATTGAGTGAAACAGTTAAAGTGGCACTCAGGGAAACATAACAATAATAGATTGCTGTTTGCCAGAGAAAACTGATTTTTAAAATTTGCTTAGCTCAAATATATTGATTTATACCACCCAATTTATCTCTTTCTACCCAAACTTATAATATACATGAATATTTACACACACACAAATATACACACATGCACCCATATATATTGATGATAAATTAATAGATAGATGAATAATTACCACATGCACCCATATATATTGATGATAGATAAATTAATAGATGAATAATTACCAACACTGACATTTCCTCCAAGATATTTCTTTATAATTCCACTTAATCTTCAAATTTAATAAATATATTTTATAGATTAGTAATAAAAAATGACCAAATGACCACTAACAACACACTTCATAGTACCTTTTATAGAAGGCCCTACCATCAACCCCCAAACTGCACACGATTATTAAACTTCTCTGTATAGTCTCTCCAGCCAGTTCCAATGTATGTACAATCATACACCTAAGTCAATTAAACCAGCTGAACAAACACAATATGGAGAAATGATAGCTTTAACCAAGTCCAAAAGCTAACTCACTGCCCTTTTTATTCACTCTTTCTCAAAGTATAACTGAAAAGATATCTTATTTGTTAAATTGAAATTTTATGATGCAAAATCAACACTTTTCAAAAAGATTCTAACACAGTTTAAAGGCTTCTAAAAATTAATAAATACAACCAATAAAGAAATAAACATAACATGGAAATTTGGCAACACAATATCCCAAATCAGATATAAGGTTGCTACAATAATGTACCGCTGCTATTTTTAAGTATATTTCACTTGTTGACATAGCAATCACAACTCACCTTCATTCCTTTGGAGGACTGCCGGTAAATTGATCAAGAAATGTGCTTGAAATTTATTTGATTGCTGCATTACAACCATCAAATATTTCCAAAGTGTGAATCTGTGTAAAAGTGTCATACATATCAGCTTTTCAGCCAATTGTCATATGAAAAATATATGGTAGCCACATAAGTACACTATAAAGTGAGGATAACCATCTGAAATTTATAAATATTCAAGGCTTTGCTGAAAGCAGCTTGTATGTGAAACTTAAATGGCATACAGTACACCAGAAAAAGGCTCCATTCCAAAGTTCTACAAAAAAGAATTGTATTTACAGATGACATGAACTAATCAGATACATCCAGCATCGTCTGGAAAACTTAATGGCATGCCATAACTCAATATCACAGTCAATATGCATAACAGACCTCACAATTATTTTTCTAATAACCAAGCCAAAAGCAAAGAAGTAAATGAAGCAATATAAAAATGAAACAGTGAAAGACAAAGGAAAGTACCACAAAAACATTTATAATATCATTGAAATGACTTGAGAAACCAGTTAGACCCCTGGAGCTTTATTATTACTATTATTATTATTATTATTATTGGCAAGTCCTGTCATGAAAATGCCCTTATGATTCAGACCTCTGAAATTTTTCCAAAGCTCCTTCCCATTGGAACAAGTCTCAGTGGTAAAGCACAAGATGTACAGAGAAGACTGGGATCATCTCTCCTGCGGCATGGAAGGAACTGACGACAAGCAGCAGTTCCTCTATCCCAGAGCATCTTCTAGGTGGTAACTCCTTTGCCTGTGGGTCATGACTCTCTGTCCTCACAACAGCTGAAGAATGAAACACTGCACCTCCAACAAAGCTTGCACACCCTGCTGAGCTCCCCTGGGATGGAGGCTTCCAGAATGCAAATAAGAGCTAGGCATCTCAGGCGGATTTGATTTCAATCAACGTTAGTGCCAAATGAACATCTTTGGTATGCAAAATGTCTATGCTACTGAATAATACAGAATTATCTTTCCCCACAAAAATCTTCTTCTAGTAGGTTAAAGGAAATAGTCAATCTGTAAATGTTAATACACCTATTGTAAAGATGAAGAAATTGAGGGACAATCATTAAAGGAATCAAATGATCAGAAGAACTGGAACCCATAACATCTTGGAGAAAGTTAATATTTTATGGTCTTTAATGAAGCAAGGCTATTATAATCCTCACATGGAAGTATGTTGAGAGTCTGTAGCTAAAGAATATTAAAATCACATTTTACCAATAAATTTTCACATGCTGAACATGTTAGCAATATAATTTTTAAATGGGAATTTTAAAATATCAAATAGAATTATGGGCCAAGCTGAAGTGCTTGGTTTTTACATATTTTAAACAATATTAAATTATACAATTAACTCACTTTATGTTCATAAAAATTCAATCTACATTATATATAATTTGATATGCAGATTTGCTACTTTTAAATATAGTTTAAAGTTTATGTAAGCATGCACAATTAAGTGAATAAAACTAGGTAGGCAAACCAGTGTTGGTGAGAAACAAGGTAAGCATATGCTCTCTGTCTTGTTGTTGTTGTGGCCTATTTTAATTGGTGAGTGCATAGCTCCCACTAATCAGAACAACTGCTGTCTATTTTTAAATTCACTTGCTCACAAGAGCCAGTGAATGTGTATGCTGATATTATGTGTGTGGAGGAGAAATGAAAAAAAATGATCTGACAACCTTGCTCATTCTTAATTATTCTCCAAGGACTTCTTTTAAATTAGCAGAAGTGAATGCCAAGGAGGCTTTAAGCCAAATCTATCTAGATTTGCCCTATGTCATGGTATTAAGCTACTATCAGGCCTTTGCGACTGCATGAACGCTTAACATGTTCAATGAAAGGGAGATCTGTTTACCTGTTCCCTAAAGAACTAGGTCCTTGACAGCACTCAGGCAAGACGAAGACTTGTTGGTGTCTGGAGAGATTCTAGGACCTTCTTATTGAAGAAAGTCATTAGTAAAATGATGAATTTGAATAGCAACTAAAAAGTGATATCAACTAATTTTATGCTGGGATCACTGAAACAAAATGGAAAAGAAAGTATTCTCTGTCTTAAAATCTCTCTAGAAAATACTTGTGACAACAGTTGATTTAGTGATGTATCTGAATATGCCGTCCAACAACTAGAAATAGTAATCCAGCCAGCAAAGAAAAAAATATCCCAGCTGGGGCCAGGAAAAACGACCAGCCATACAGAACGGAAGGGGTGAAATCCAGGCAGTCCTTCATTTTCATGTTTCGGTAGCTTTCCATGTCAGCCACTGCCTGGACCCAGATGACATACAGAATCACCACCAATGAAAACAGGATGCCTGGGAAGGATGAAACAAAAGACTGTTAGCCTTTCTGAAGATGTTTTCTCAAGAACACTATCTAAAGCAATCATTGACTGGATGACAAGCTCCTGCAAATATATTTCTAGCAAAATCAAATACTCTATGTCAGACCTTTTATTATGTACTTTATAGATATTTCTTTTATCTTTCATCTTCAAAGCATTGAGGAGAGGGCTAGAGTAGCCGAAGAACAGCAACCACTGACAGGTATTTATTGAGTGCTTCCTGTGTGCCAGGAACTGTAATAAGTGCTTGTGAACATTAGTGAAAATCTCAGCACTTGTAGAATTTATATTCTAAATTTTATTTATTGTACACTTGGTTTAGGATGAGCACTATGCTATATTATGTCTTTCAATACATAGAATAAGTTGTTGAAATAGGTACTCTTATCACCTGGTTTTAGATATACACAGGCACAGCCAGTGGCTTTCAGAGCTGATTTTCAACCCAGGTCTTTCTGACTCTTGTTACACTATTATAAGGCAGCTAACTAATGCTGCAATTAAATATGGTTATAAAAATAGAAACCAAAGTAAGCACCAGACAAGAACAGAGATGAAAACACTGAACAAACACAAAAGAATATATGTGATTCTTCAGAATCTAAATAGATATATACCCTAAAGATTTATTACAGCATAAAGAAAACATTGTCTTGAATAAATGAGGAAGGAGGATTGATGATAAAAGATTCTGTAGAATATAAAATCATGGATTAGAGATCAACAGCCATATTAAACAAAAGAAAAAAGAAAGAGAAGAAGGGAAGGAAGGAAGGAAAGGAGGGAGGGAGGGAGGGATGGAAGGCAAAGAAAGAACAAATGCCTAACCACTAACTAGAAGGCTACATTCCAATTTAGCAACAATTATAATGTAACTGTACCCAGTTTCAAACACTGTTGGAATTAGATAAAGTATTACAGTGTTGGACCCTTGATCTTAATAAGTGACACAACAGCTCTGTGAACCCTGAAACTTGAGAATACCACTAAGCATGTCCTTTCCCATGTAACTGTTACCGTAACTACCAGAAGGAAACAATGCCACTGCACTGAGCAGCAGGCTCTAGGGTCTGCTGAGCAGACTCACCAGAAAGCAACAGGCTCCACATACAAACCACACACATAGCCTGATGGATTCAAATTTGTCCTAAAGCAAAATCTACTTGAGAGCACTTGCTATTTGTCCAAAATTTCAATCCAAACATGCCAAGGATCTATTACACTTGTTGAATTAATGAGCTGAACTGTTAGGTATAAAATCTCCATAGTCTAATTGCTGGAATGTCTGAAAGGTAAATGCAAGTCTGAGACTAGAAGCAGAGACTGAGGCATGTTGGCAGAGAGTAGCTTTTAAGAGCCCAGTCATCAATTACATCTCACGTTAATTGTGGTCCTACAGCATTTAAGATTCCCTCTCTCTCCTGGGCCATCAATTTCATAAAGAATCTTGAAAAGTAAACACAAAAGAAAAAGGGCTCATAAATACATTGTGGTGTGTTAGTATCAGAGCTTAAACTTCCTTGTAATCGTGATACAAGCTACAGAGCAATGAAGAATCAAATAAATGCTTCACTAATAAGAAGCATCCTTCACACTGTGGTCTGTAATGTAAATGCAAATATTGGCTCACACAGTAGAGCAATGTAGCCACTGAGAAACAACTAATCACAGAGAAATAGTAAAGCCATAGCCTGCGAGCAAACTCCTTACAACGCCGTACCTCAGATTTTGACAACAATATGGCAATTCCATGTGTTGTCTGGCAACTCTGTGCATTTCAATACATTTTCCAGCAAATATATAGACAATGTTCTCTGTTGATGTAAAGGTTTGGCTTGGGCATTTGCATAATATCATTTGCCTTATGCAAACACCTTGCAAAACTTTGTATTATTTGTTGATATGGTTTTTATCTTCGTTGCATCATGTGAATCTCTTGTGTTTTCAGATATTTTAATGGAAAAAGGTAATTGCCTTTGTGAAAAAGCAGTAGCCTTAAATATATGTTTTCAAAAGTTGAAAAATTCATCACTGATTTTTGAGTATTAGGAAAACATATTGCAGGTAATCAGGTAGATGATTTTTAATAAGAAAGAATTAATGTATATTTAAATATTGGCATTATTTGAAGAGGAATTCCATCCTGAAAGAATAAAGAATAGTCATTTTATCACTATAATCTTTAACTTGTTCACTAATTGAAGATACTGTCCATTTAATTTGTATCAGATCAGTTTATGATTACATCTCATCCATGAGGTAAGCCAGTGTGTATGTGTGTGTGTGTGTGTGTGTGTGTGTGTGTGTGTGTGTGTATAGACACACAGAGAGAGACACACACAGACAGACAATGAGAAGTAATTTACACCAAAGGCCAATGGTTTAGTGGATATGGAAGCAAGAATTTAATATGGTGGCCTCCATGAGACATGTGGTCAAGAGAGGAAACAGAAGAAGGATACTGTATTCAGGTAAACTGATCAAATAAATGAATGGGTTAAGACCAATGGGAGTCATGTATCTCACTGTCAGGAGATAGAGTTACAAATTTGCAAAGGAGGAAAGCTAGCATAAGCTCTACAGTGATTAGAATTTGATTAGAATTGGATATATCAGTGTGACTTTTTGTATTTTCTTAGAGAGATAATACAGAAATAAATATAGAAGTAATATATAAGACATGCACAGTGTGTGTGAATGTTTCAAAATACACATGTGTGTATATACCTAGATATATTTCGTGGCTCTGTACCTTGAGAGCATCTGGCAGCACCAATAACCCAGTCACATGGAGCATACCAAGTGTCCAGATTTTGGCTCCTAAACACCATGAAACGAGCTTCTCAAATAAATTATTGAATCCAGGCTGGGGCATAAAATATAAGATAAACCTTGAAAATCTTGTTATGCCAGAAAGTAAAGATGTGCTCAAAGAATGAGAGGGGTGTTTTGAAAGCTAGCTTGATGGGGCTTCCCTTAGCTCAAACTGAGACAATCTGATCAAATGTGTAATGATAGTGGTACATTGTTGCTCATTGAATAAAATAGGAAACCACATTGATATAAATAACTGAGCAAAGAAATAAACAGGGAGAAGAGAAGCTTTTCTTTACAATAGGTAACTAACTTATAAGTGTAGAAGGATGACAATATTAGAAATCATCATTTGACAATCATTTAAAAATAATTAATTCAGAGAGGAAACAAAAATGAATGCCAAAACTAGTGGATGAAATTGAATGAAACAGAGTATATTTATGTAAGTCCAAAGTCTCCTCCAATAAAATACTTATTAATTTTGAAGGAGAAAATACCAACTTCATACTACAGAAACCCAGCAAATATTGCCTTATTCATGTAATCAAAGTTAACATCACCAGAGACATGACAAATTGATGTCACACATCACATAATGGGATACAGTGAGAATAACACAGCATCAATGCTATAATCTTAGAGCTGAAAATACAGAGCCTGAATTCAACCATGAAAAAGAAAAATCAAGCTCAAATTCAAGATCTTTCTACTAAATCACAGGCCTGTACTTTCCAAAAGTGTCAAGGTTATGAAGGATAAAAGTGGACTTACTCTGGTTTAATGGAGATTCAAACAACAACTAAATACCAAGTGTGATTCAGAATTTGGTTATTTTGCTATAGAAGACATTAATGGAATAGTTAGAAAAACTTGAATGGAATCTCTAGGTAAAATGACTAACAGCTTCTATATTTTGATATCTTAGGACTCTTAAAAGCATAAACAATAACTGGCTTGAATAACAATGAGTCACAAACCTACTTGCCATAGTGACTTTAGCAAGAATAGAAAATTCTGGGCCGGGCGCGGTGGCTCAAGCCTGTAATCCCAGCACTTTGGGAGGCCGAGGCGGGTGGATCACGAGGTCAAGAGATCGAGACCATCCTGGTCAACATGGTGAAACCCCGTCTCTATTAAAAATACAAAAAAAATTAGCTGGGCATGGTGGTGCGTGCCTGTAATCCCAGCTACTCAGGAAGCTGAGGCAGGAGAATTGCCTGAACCCAGGAGGCGGAGGTTGCGGTGAGCCGAGATCGCGCCATTGCACTCCAGCCTGGGTAACATGCGTGAAACTCCGTCTCAAAAAAAAAAAAAAAAAAAAAAAGAATAGAAAATTCTGCAATATTAGGAATTTAGTAAATTGTTTTAAAATAAAATTACACTGAAATTTGGTCATACATTTGGAAAGCACAAATTTATTCCCAATTAAATTTTATAATACCTATATTTTGAAGTCCAGAAAATGTAAAAAAAATATTTCACTGGAGGCAGAATCAAAACATGGCCCCAAAGCTCACAGAGATTTGCGATCATAATGAAACTGCAGAAGGACAATTGAGTCACACCAAGAACACGTTGAATCTCTTGTCATTAGCACTATGTGAAACAATGATTGAAACTTATAATTTTTCATGGATTCCGTTACAAAATTAAAAACTTTGCCCTTTGAATGCCATAAATTCAATTTGGAAAGCATATTTTCTCTTTCTGAAACAAAGGGCACATAAAATTTAATGACAAATGGCCATAGAGAATGCAATTCCTAATGATAACAATATGGAAAAAACCACAGTGTGGAAACAAAACAGATTCCCCAAGACCAAGTCAAAAACTGAGACATAAAATTGTATATCCTCACTGTTTCACAAACACAAGAATGAGAAATGGAGGCATACTCTAAAGGTCTTTCCACTATACCATAAGAACCAGATTTAAAAACACATCCATAGAAAGAAAAAAATTTAGCCCCAGAAGTGAAAATGTTTTCTTCATAAACATATAGGCAAACTATTGAACTGCTTTATTTTTCTCTCATGCTATTCTCACTGCATCCCATCAGGTGATGCGTGACATCAATTTGTCATGTCACTGATGAAGCTAACTTTGATTACTTGAATAAGGCAATATTTAATGGGTTTCTGTAGTATGAAGTTACTATTTTCTCCTTCAAAATTCATAAGTATTGTATTGGAAGAGACTTTGAACTTATGTAAGTGAAAACATTTTTTTCCTTTAAAAGAGGCAAATTATCAAACTGCTTTATTCTTTTCTAGAAGTACATATACTATTACATGTAATTTTTTTTTAAAAAGAGTGTTTTGGAGTTACTTGAAAATGATAAACTTGATCTTTAACTGTTAGGTGTAACTCAACTGCCTTTAAATGGGTTTTCACAACTTGAATCATGAGCATTTATAGGTTGTTTGGGGAAGAATCATAAATTCAAGATGATTCAAGGCCTTTTTTAGTCACGCTTCCACAAAAATGCAGTGGAAACTCATTTCAGTTTTCCATGGGCATAAGAAAGGCCATAGAACAGCATAGTCAAAACATGCACTACGAAGTTAAGGTGAAAAGTAAACTAGAATCAGTAAACAAAACCATCATTTTTCTACGTAAAGGCTGCACACCTCTAAAAGGTAGGGCGATATTTAGCAAGGATATCTGCATAGAATTAAAAAGTAAACAGCATAAAATGCTAGGGATGATAGCATCAGCTACCTCACTGTGGCTATTTTCAACAGAGGATGGAAATGAGGTTTGCAGCACTCACTGTCTACCAAGATGAAATGTTGAGCCTGTGGAATAACTCAGGCTGAACCCCGAGAGCAGGAGTCTCACAGGTTAGGCTGAAGACATTCCCCAACATTCTGCAACAGGGAAAATGTTCCCAGGAAGCAGTGGGGGACTAGGTTACTTCTCTAGGTGGAGCTGTCTGGAAGGCAGCAGGGCATGCTTTTGCTAACTATAGATTCAAGGAAAAAGTCTGGGGCTGGGGAAAGTGTGCTAAGGATAGCAGCATTCATGAAAGAGTGAATTTAGAGCAGACATATCCAGAAGGAAGAACGAAAAAGAAAGTTGATAAGCTATGTATTTACTACCATCTTTGAAGAAGAAACATAGCGATTCATCAAGGGAGATACAGGGAATGCCTCCTGCAGATCTGCATAGGGACAGTGATTAGCATGCCTGACAACATCCCCACAAAGGGCTTTTGCAAAAATACACAAATCATCTTCATATAAACATTTCTTAAATCAGCTTATATCTAGTGGTTGAAGACATTAAACTGCCATAGTCTGAAGGTTTTTCTAATCAGTAAAAATATTCCAGTTTCATTGTTTCTCTTTCTCATTCTTTTAATTGACATATACTTTACATAAAGTAAAATGTACAGATTTCAAGTGTATGCTTTGATAGCTTTTGACAAATGTAAACATCAATGTAACCACAACCAATACAAAATAGAATGTACTCATCACTCAGAAAGGTTCTTTATGCCTCTTCACTCTCCTACCCAAAACATCTATCACCATAGCTTAACTTTGTCTTTAAAACATCATTATAAGTGGAATCATAACAGTATGCAGTTCTTTTGTTTGGGAATGTATTTACTCAACATAATGCCTGAGAATGCATTCATGTTCTTAAGATGTGTTCACAGTTCACTCCTTTTTATTGCTGAGCAATATTCCATTGTATGAGTGTACCACAATTTATCTGTTTATTCACTTATAAACATTTGGGTTGTTCTGACTATTGTGAATTAAGCTAATGTGAATATATTGTTTTCTGATGTTCTAACTCATACATGAAGCTTTGAGATGGATAACATTTCCTTAGACAAATGGTTTAGGAAAAATATGGTAATGAAATTTTTGCATGAAGCACAATCTTACACCAAACTGATAAAATGGCACTGGGTCTTTTTCTATGATAGGCACCTGAAGTGCACCTGGCGAAGCTTCCTCCCTTTTCCTCCACCCCCAAGAAGCCCTGCTGAATCCAACTGAGAACACAGTTCTTAATAGAACACTACCCTTAATAGAACACTGCCCCGTCTTCCTCAAACATCAATTCTTCAGCAAAACTTTTAACGGTAATTCCACAGCGTTCACTGAACCATTCAGCTTTCTAAGAGCCTAGAGCACAGGGTTCATTTTGTGACTGGTTGTTTTCCGTTTTTCCATTCTTTAAAAAAAAAAACAACTTTTATTATGTATTATTTGAAATTTACAAAAATGACATATACATAAATGTCATGAAGCTTAATTATAAAAGCAACACCTATGAACTGGTCCCCAATCTACACAACAGAACATAACCCATCCTTGCAGCATTACTTCTGGGATTCCTTTGGAAAGAGACTTGCCCCTGCAATATTTAAGAAGCATCTATCGGCTTTAATTTAGGAGGTCAAAAATTACAACCAAGGAGTAAGAGCTAGACTCTTAAGAAGCTGGCTGTGTGAAAGCAGGCAGCTGATTAACCTCTTAGGATGGACTCTCAATGCTCCCTCATGCTATGAATGCCGTCAGGGTCCATTAGGACAATTTGACTTCAACTCTGCATTCATAAAAGACTCCCAATTAGCCTTTGTATGATATCTATAAATTATGTTAGACATTCATTTACGTATGAATTGTAAAAGCATAGAGCATTAATAAATATAAACACTAAGAATGCTACAATATTTGCAAACTTGTTTTCATATGTGTTAACTTTAACAATGAGGAACCTTAGAAATTACAATATTCGAGGGCTTTTTCAACTTCCATGAAGCCCTCTATGTCTTGCTAAAGGATGAAATATGAGGATTTGTGTTGGGTAACTGCCTATCACAGATACATTCCAGAGTCCACAATGTACTTTTAACTTTCTCCATATTACATACTGGGAAAAGGGAAATTTGCCACTTCTGCATTACTAAAGAGTAATTTTTGTCATAATACTATTATGTAATTTCAAAGTAATCTCATAAATATTATTGCATTCATTAAAATGTTTACACAGGTTTTCTGAGAAAAGCTGAAGTTACATAAGATAATTTAAAATTGTTTTTGTAAAAATTAGTTTGCTCTTCTGTACATTAGTATGCTATTGTTTTCTCAATAAAATTATGCTTTTAATAAAAATAAAAACTAACAAAATTATGCTTCAGATTATAGAACAACTAATGTATAATCGTCCACATTATCTCCATTCTTCATTTTCTCAGACTTATTTTCCATTATTTTCTCTAATTTTCTGAGACAGCCTTAATTCCTTCTGCCATTACAGTATCATGATTATACCTTTCTGATTTCCAAACACTCTGCACACACTTCATCATTCTACTTTCCAAATACATTAATTCCCTCTTCCCTTTCATTTTCTGGACTCATCATTTGATTTAGTCAACAATATATATAATGCTGATTGGGTTTCTCAAACATTTATGACTTTCTTAGATTGGCATAATAATTTTTATCATTAAACATCCTATGTACCCAGTGCGCTGTACTCTACTGAGAAATAATTATTGACAGAGAATGATCATAGGGGTTTATCTATTTCTACAAGTAATTAGGGGTTTAATCTGAAAAGCAGAATTTCATCTAATGCCAAGGCAGTATTTATTCACAAGAATTGAGTTTCAGGAAGCAGGATGCGGTTGAGGGCACACTCCTGGATTCTGGCTATCCTGGTTCAAATCCTGCCTCAAAGGTTCACACTTTTCACTTTATTGAGTAATAAAGACGTCCACTTTATTGAGTAATAAAGACGTCCACTTCATTGAGTAACCTTGAGCAACTTTTGTACTGCTCTGTTTCTTCCTTGGTGAAATAGAGAGGATTCAAGTGCCTCCCTCAGAAAGTGGTCATGAGGACTTAACGGAGGAAAAGCACTGAACACAGACAGTGCCTGGAACATGGCAAACACCTAATAAGCACTGGCTAATTTTGTTATTATCATTATTATTATTAAGCTTTGGCATGAGCTCCTGCTAATGGTTAGCAAATGTTACTCTCTGAAATCTTCTGAAGCATCAGAGATTCTCATGTGACTGGGCTATTTCAGGGCTGGCCAAGAGGCAAAACAATAAAAGCGCTGCAATGGCTTCCAGTCCTGAGATTTCAGAGGAGTAAGAGAATGATGACCTTCCATGCATCTCCCGGTGTCTTTCTGGAACTCTCCACCAGGTGGCACCAGTCACTCCACAGTCCCATGACAAAACATTTTGCCAAGAACAGAAGGTGAATCCAGGCTGAAGCTCCTTGGCACTGCAGACAATTTCTTCAAGTGTCCAGTCAAGCCAACAGCCTGCCTCTGCCCACCGGCCCTTTGCTTCTAGGAAGTAAAAATTCTTTCCAGGACAGATTCTTAGCCTAGATCAAGCACATTAGGCTTCTCTTTCCATACATGAAAACGTAAAGAAAACAAAAGGCTCAGAAAAAATATATAAAATTTAGTGTAAAAAAACCAAAACAATATTTTTTGGCCACTCACTACTAGTTAGTGCTGAGCAAAGTGACTATTTGGGAGATAGGATGGTTTACAATGAAAGGAAATATTGCAAAGGCATTAAATCCCTTAGTAATGAGACACATATTTTGAAAAAGAAGAATAAAGCTTATGGAAACTCAGTCTGCCTTTCTGCTGTGACAAAACCTAATTCGAGACCAGGGACAGTATGGGTTTTGATTTTGTTTTTGTTTTTGTTTTCTTTAGAGACAGGGTGTCCCTATCTCAGACTGGAGTACAGTGGTTTGGTCATAGCTCACTGCAGCCTCGAACTCCTGGACTCAAGCAATCCCCCTGCATCAGCCTCCCAAGTAGCTGGAACTGCGGGTCTACCACCACACTTGGTTCAGAGACACTATTGATAGCCTAGAAATAATCTCATCACTTTGCACATCTGAAAACCCTCTTTCAGCATAAAGATTAATTATGCCTCATTATAATATGTCATATAAGTAAAAGCGTTCATTTGCCAGGCCTGTTACTTTACTTCTTAGAAGAACAGTAGATTTTTTAAAGCGGAATGATAGGAGTATGGGGAAGCATTTATTCAACTACAGTTTAAAGTTGTTCAGAAAACCTCCCCCAAAGGTACTCCAGAGCTGGCAATTTATCCGGGCAGGAGTTAGACTGTGACCCAGAATATCTCCAATAAGGACACGCCCAACAAGCCAGGTCGAGTGGACACTTGCAGGGAAGCAATGGCTCTCTCCAGAGAAATGGCTCTGTGTCTCCTCTCTTCACATTCTCATTCCCAATCACGGTCTTCATCTGACTAAGATGTTCCAGATTCAAGGAGCAGGGTTTGGGATTTGATTTCCTCATTTTCTCCCTTATTAGTGCCCCATTTAAAATGGATTCTAGTAGCCAGTTACACACATTTCTACTGAAGAGCAATGTGGGGAAAATAAATTTGCAAGGAAGAATCAGAGAAAGAAATTACATTTAAAATATGTTTGTAAATAAAAACCTTCACATCTGTTTTCTATATAATATTAAGCAAGTCTGACTAATGCTAGCATTAGTAAAATGTCAGACGAAGAACATAGGAAAATCCACGTGAAAATTTGAAGGAAGGTATTCCCACATTATAATAGGATCAGCATCTAGATGACAGATTTTTTTAGACAAATCCTAACTGTGACAATGGCAGGCACAAAGCGAGTCTACAAAGCAGATACTTTTAGAAATATGAGGGTGACTAGTCTATGCTCCTGCTTAGAAAGCAGATCTAGTGTACCTGGGTCTTTTGATCATCAAAACTGAAGACACCAGTTCTACTACAAGAGGTGCATCTGACTGGCATATCAGTAACAGTTTGCATTAACTACTTCTTTTTTTCCCACCACCTACCTCCCCCACACCGGAGCTCTGAGTTTGTTCAGTTCTGAACTTGGGAAGCTATGCTTTTTATTTTCTACGGAAAGCCTACTTGTCACATACCAGGAAAAGTCAGAGAAGCTTTAGAAAAGCCACTGTAGCCACTCCTTCGCCAGCCTCTCCCAGGGAGTCCCCTGGGCTTGTCCACAGTGGGCAGCTGCTTATAGCCCAGATCTCTCACTGGATGGACGTGGAGATAGCAACTGCATACGGCAGGGCCGCGTGTGCTTGCAGGCATGGACGGAAGGGCTGCCTGTGCCTGCGGGTGTGGACGGAAGGGCTG
>NW_022437029.1:6390964-6401117 GCF_009761245.1 Sapajus apella | reverse complement strand
TGGACGGAAGGGCTGCCTGTGCCTGCGGGTGTGGACGGAAGGGCTGCGTGCGCCTGCGGGTGTGGACGGAAGGGCTGCGTGCGCCTGCGGGTGTGGACGGAAAGGCTGCCTGTGCCTGCGGGTGTAGATGGAAGGGCTGTGTGTGCCTGCAGGTGTAGACAGCCCGCCTCCAGGCCGTCAGCAGTTCTTCCTAAGCCATCTTGCTCTTGCCTTGCCCCACACACTCTTCTGCCCTGATGGCTGCCACATCCCCCTTTACCTGGAGGAAAACACGAGGAGCCTCTGCAAGCCACGTGTTCAGTCTCAGCCAAAGGAAAATGAACACCTAAACTATGTTCCTTGGTTTCTGTGAGCTGTTTTTTCTAGAATTAAGGAGAAAATACCTATTGTATTATGTATCCATCATATCTCTTATTTCAGGTGCAAATAAATGTGGTTTACTAATGGGCTATTGCCATATCTCTTGATCTTTTGTAAAGAATAAAGGAAAACAAATCACAAACCCCGCTTCCTTCTCAGTCAGTCTAACCTGCTAGAGATGGGAATTTTCTATTCCCTTTATGCTGACCTTTCCTGTACTAGATTTTTCCATCCCTACACTTATAGGAAGTACTGCCTCGAGAATAGGAGGGAAGGGTGAGCTGCAGAAGGCTGTGCTTTGGCCTTTTTGCCACACACGGCAGAGGGTTCACATGATTCATCCCAACCAGCCCTGCTCATATCCCTGGTGAGCGGCAGTAACTCAAGACGCAGCTATCTGGGGCGAAGAGCTCACCCTGCACTCCCGGAATGGGGCAGAGGAAGCAGGCACATGCAGGAATCAAAACACAACTTGGCCTCGGTGGTGTGGGACTAAGGTACACTTCAAAGGTACCCTTTGCTTCCATGAGCACATCCTGGACCTGGAATAGGAGCTGCTTGAATCCTTAGACTCTTAAGATGTCTAGGTAGTCTCAACAGCCTGAGAGTCTAACAAGGGATTTAGCCGAGGTTCAGAGCACAGTCTCCTCCACCCAGATAGACTCTGTTTCTACTTCCTGCAGCAAAATTCCGTACACACCCAGTTTGCCATTTAGGAAAAGACTACTTCAATTATGCCAGAAAAATGTTTCTATCTTGATGTGCTGGTAAGATACTGAATTTTATGGCCGATCTCTCAATGCCAGTGTCCTGAGTGTGCAGGCCGCATCCTTAATCATTCACAGACTTAGATGTCTTTCTGCTCATGTACAGAAGTTGCTGTGTTGATGTTGCTCAGGGATTATGACTATTCAGCTCCGTGGTAATTTTCTTCATATAAGCCAGTGTTTAGAATGCCGTGCCTACCCATCCTAACACTTCCTGTATTTTTGCTATGATATCCAATGCCCCAGGAGCAGGAGGAGATGAGTGACAACCCCTTTATATCTCAGAGTTCTCTGTGAGTCCACACTAAAACAAAAGGCAGCAGTTTAGGTCCTGCAGAGCTGTGTGATAACATGCTGAAACATAGGCTCAGGGTCAATGTCCTGACAATAGCTACGCTTTGTCCAGAACTGACTCTCCTGGAAGCAGGTGGCCTTGCCTGCCTGAGGAAGTATCTGCCCAAATGTAGGGAGAAGCAATATCCACCTTCCAGGCCTTCTGAGCCTTGCTCTGAGCCTATTGACCCAGCAAGGGGAATACCACGGGCCCCACCCCTCCTACCCCACAGCCCTGATGTTTGCATCCCTGTGCCATATATGGAATGTCCAAACACAGTGCTGCTGATGCCAAAGAGTCTTCCTATGTGCACACACCCAGCAATGGCCATGGAAAAATTAACTCTGCCCTTCCCTATAACCATCTGCTCCCCCAAAAGAGAGTGTCCAATTCTGTTTGTGACATCAATAAAGCAGCCACTGCAAGCCCGAGCCCAGGCCACACCTGCTCCTAGTTGCAGGCAGAGCTCCTTGTGCTGGCCCAGGGCCAGGACAGGAACCTCAGGAGCGAGGGAACAGCCATATTCCATCCCACCTGATAGGGTAGCTCTCCCTGCTCTTGGTAAACGAATGGTCATACACAAACAATGTAGAATTGTTCCCTGAAGGAAATTATAATAAAAGTCAAATGTAAAGTAAGTGGCCTCTGAATCATCTAGTTTCGTAAGTTTGAGAATGGACTCCCTCAATACCTTGGACACCTCAGAACTCCTCAGGGCTTTTGCATGAAGTCCTGAGCAAAGAAATGCTTGGCCCCTTACCATATGCAACACAAGGTTCATTTAAAAAGATCCGATATATACAATTATTATGTGTCAATTAAAAATAACAAAAGAAAAAAGAAAAAAGCCACCACTTACAGGTGTATGCATATATGAGTATATTAAATGCTTTATCTTCCTACACAGTTCTCAGCCAAACATAATTCTTCACATATATTGCTTTCTTGCACAAATTGCAAAATGAAAAATGACCAACAATTTTTTTCAAAGCTACTGAACACACACACACATACACACACACAGTCCAATAGGACCAAAACCAGGATCAAAGCAGTTCTGAATTTAAAACAATCATAATGCCCATAATACATTATTACTAAACTGTGGTTATTACATGTTCCCTCTATTGACAAACTGAGGTTACAAAAGAAAAGCAAGGAAAAAGAAGAAACAAATACTTACACATGTAAACAGAGCACGGTTATTTCTGGGAAGGCCATAGAAAAATACGTACCCTCATTAGAACTTCTGGAAAGGGTAAAATGTAGTTTGGGTGAGAAAAACATATTTGGCCAAGATGATGCTCTGTTTTAAGGAATATAAGGATACTGGATTTGGTCCTGTGGAATTATGAATTAATTCAAGCAGAGGGATAAGTTATGAGATCTACGTGAAAAAAGCCAGAAACAAAAAGTCCACCTATTGTGTGATTTCACTCAAAGGAAATACGCAGAATAGGCAAACCCATAGAGATGAAAAGTAGATTAGAGGTTTCTTAGAGCTGGCCAGGAGGGGAGGAGAGGAGAGAATGAGGTTTCTCTGTGGAGTGATTTCTGAAATCAGATACTGGTGATTCTTGCACAACTCTGTGAATGTACTAGAATCCTACTATGAATTACACACATCAAAATGGTAGGTTGTATGTGGATTACATCTCAGTAAAAAAGGCTTTTATAATGAAGAGCCCTAATGTGTAAATCCAGTGAAAGAAAACAGTTGAAATACAAGACAAAAGAAAGAATGATTTAAACAGGATTCTTCTTCTCAAAAAGGATGAGGTTTTTTTTTTTAGCTCTTTAAAATGTGGTGCTCAGGAAACAAAACCCCAAAATGAAGCCCCAGCAGCAGCCTCAGAAGCAAAAGCTTTTCTCTGACTTTCTCCTGCCCCCCTGTCCCCTAGTCCTATTCTCTCCCACGGCTGGCCATAGAAACCACAAAGCTACCCCTCTTCACAAAGGTGAATCACAGAAATCAGAACTCCTTTCCCCAAAGCCAGCCATGAAACCTGAACACATTATTCTAACTTTCCCTCCACCTTTCTGTGTAAAAACTGGCCACAAAGGAATGACCTGACCTACCTTGTTTACCAATAGGTCATAAGACCCCTATTCCAGAGACACACCCAGAAGGAAAGCATGTGGCTCAGAGAGACCAAGAAGCTAGACTGGCAGCCCTCGCTGGGTTCCCACCTACTCTATTAGCATGAGATCCTACCTGTTTTGCCCAGTCATATTTCTACACAGCTGCCCATCCTTTGTTGAGCCTAAGCATAAAAATGGACAATTCCCCTTGCTTCTTTTTGGGTCCTCAATCTGAAAGCTCCCATGTATACACATTAAATAAATGTGTATGCCTTTTCTTCAATTAATCTGGCTTTTGCAAGTGGATTTTTCAGTGAACCTTCTGTTCCTCTTCGCCCCTACAAAACACAGGCTCTATATCTGATCGCTCTGCAGAATTAAGCACCATCGTATGCAGAAAGTATTGTGCTACCTGAGTACTGATGAAGTCATACTGGGCAGCATCATGAGCTGTGGCTCTGATGATTAGAAAGACAGTAACACTCTCCATTCTGTTCCTTTCTTTCAATTGTCACTGCAGTGTCATCTAGGAGTACTCTGTCACTCCGATTTGATGTTACAATACAGCATATAGTATGTACAGTTTGGTCTCAGTCCTACAAAGTTTATCTACTTTTTTAGAATTATCTTTACAAATAATAGGCTTGTGCTTATGTTTCCAAGTTAATGGTCTGGCTTTTACTTCCTAATTAAATGAAAAGGGCTTAAAATTCACAAGACTTACCTCTTCAATTACTTTTCTATTTGTACTGTGATCATTTTAGCAGGAATTAAATTAGTTAGAAACCTGACTAAAATAAATGCAAGCTTCACACAGAAAATAATATATTCAGATAACTCACATGAGCCACAATTAATTTTTTTTTTTTGAGACAGTCTCACTCTGTCATCCAGGCTGGAGTTCAATGGCATGATCTTGGCTCACTGCAACCTCTGCCTCCTGAGTTCAAGCGATTCTCTTGCCTCAGCCTCCTTAGTAGCTGGGATTATAGGCTCTGATTTTGTATTTTTAGTAGAAACAGGTTTTCACCATATTGGCCAAGCTGGTCTCAAACTCCTGACCTCATGTGATCCACCCGCCTCTGCCTCCCAAAGTGCGGGGATTACAGGTGTGAGCCACCACACCCACATGAACTACAATTAAGAAAATGAATGGTGGTGATGTACAAAAATATTTTTGTACCTATATTAAATAAATCATGCATTTATGTTTATTATAAATATCATCACAGACTTATCTTTTGAGGAGCTCAGAAAATAACTACCTATATCATATCCTGTTACGTTACAGAGACATATGTTACGATCCCCACTTACAGATAGAAAACTAATAGGGTAAAAGGTTAATAGTCTCTTGCACACCTTCGAGTGAGTCAGTGACAGATTTTTCTCCTCTAAGCCTCAGTATTCTTCTCTATATAATAACGGGCTTACACTGAGCAGAGACAATCATGACAGTTAAATGTGTCAGCATGTGGAAAATGGAAAGTCCCTGGAAAGTGTCCGACACATAGTGTTCAAGAAGTATTGTATACAAATATTATTCATGTTCAAGAAGTATTGTATACAAATATTATTGTATTACTGTTACTAGAAGGCTGACACCTGATACAGAAAAGAAAAACAGAAAGACATGAAGAAAAACCGTGGCTGAAAATCATACCCATTGCACTGTACGTACCTGCAGCAATATACGAGCCTCCCCCGGCTTTGTAGAGAAAATGGCTGGCAAAGGGGGCTGCACAGATGATCAAAAAGCTTGCAGTGACCACAGCAACTACCCCCAGGAGCATCAGGACTGCCCAGAAACCACGGTAAACTGGAGACCCCAGGAGGAAAAGAGAAAAGAAAGAAAAATACACTTAGATTGTGGACACAGCAGATTGTCACGGAGTCTGTTGCCTTCATCTTTGTTTTTCTTATTTAAGCCATGGCACTGCTAGATAGAATGGCAGGGATGGGTCTGGACAAACAGGAGATCTTATCAGATGACCTTGGAATGAGTGATGTCCATGCTGGTGATCCTCAATCAACTCCTCTTGCTCAATGTTTATACCACACACATGCATCATACACTATGGGAGCTCATTTTTCCATCAAAACCTTGCATTAAAATGGAAACAGAACTAAGGTTCTGGCTCCTAAAGATGTCCCCCATATAAGCACCCAGTTGGGTAGCATAGCTGTATTTCACATCAAATGTCCAAACACATGTAAAGACATTCACATTATTTTACGAACACTGCCTCACATATTCTGCTAGGATATATTTGTACCATAATGATCTCTGAGAAGTTGATAATAGTCACCCCCAAGCCCTCTATGGAAAATTGTTTAAGGCAATAAAAAATGACAAGCAAATCCATAAATGAAGTTTGTACAGTTTTGTTTTCCAAGCAAATCTGAGATTATAAATCAGATTTATTTAAGGTCTACCACTTTCTATTAATATTTTTACTTAGATTCAAAATGAGAAGTATAAGAGTCTTTCCATCAAGGACAAGCAAGGCTAATTTAATGGATACAGCTGGTGAGAAATAGACTGTGGGTTTGGTGATACATAGTAATCAAACAAAAAGGAATTCTAATAATCATTTTTGAGTCAGATAATTACCAATCTTAACCATATTCATCATTTCCAAAAGGCTAAAACACTAAAATAAATTATTGTTGGTATAGATGGGGGAACAGTCAGCGAAACATATTAGTCAAGTTATAATCTTTAAAGAAAACACAAAATTTGATAAGAAGGCAAAAAATACTTTTCCGCAATAAGCCTTCCTGTCAAAGAAGAAATCTATCAATCAACTGGAGTCTTAGAGGAAAGAAGAAGGGAAGACGGAAATTTGAGAAGAGGCATCATCTCAGTTAAATGGAAAAGGAAGGCTCAGATTTGTATATGAATAACCAAGTCCTGAAGACAGAAATATATGATAGGCTTTCATTTCCCATATCAGTGCTGGCCACGTGGCAGGGCCTCCAGGGCTGCAGTGTTAGGAAGTATTCTGAGGTTGTATTCAGGCTCAGCAGGGAAGAGGGCAGTGAAGAGATACTGACGTCAACTTTGAGTATGGAAATCAAGATTTGCAGAGTGTGGGCCAAATATTTGCTGTCCTTGTCCCACCTCAGATCATTAGGCAATTGGTGAGTCTCACATTTTACATTTTCACTCACCTAATTTAGAAATAGGTTGAGGCTGTCTTTCACAGGACAGCTTCTGTGCCAAGTGCTGGGGTATAACCATTAATAAGAAGCAGCAGCTCAGAGAATAAGAAGTCCATTCTATGGCTGATCACAACTAAAACTAGGGAAGTCCGACAAGCAACCATATAAGGACTGAAAATAACTAATAATAGCAAGTGGAGTGAGAAGGAAAGTCAAGTCTTAACAAAAGATCAAGTTGCAAAGAGTTATCTGATATTCTTGCCTGAAAGCATGCCAATTGGAAACTGTGTAAAAGGCACGAATAGCAAAAATGTTTAGCTGAATTCATTTCCTAGAAATCTAGAAGAGGCCCCTGAAAGCCAGAGTAAATCCCCATGTTTATTTTTTCTCTTTTTATTCCCTTAGTTCTGCCTCCAAGTCAGATTTAAATATAGGTCTGCACTGCTGCCCCAGTGGAGGTGTGGGCACTTAAGATCCCAAACGATGACCCAACTCTCGAGATAGAGGAACCACAAAAAGAAACCCTCACTGTGCAAAGGGGGGGGGAAATTATGGTTATGTTTTTTTTCCCTTTTCTCTTGCTGCTTGTTATGTGTCACAGCTGCATGGAAATGAGACATAGCACAGGAAACCAGAACTCTGAGAATTCAACCTTTCTGGCCAGAGAAAATGGGAAAAGGCATATGAGGAGCCAGAGGGTGTAAAGAAAATCTCATAGAGAAAAGAACTGAAGAAAAGACGCTAAAATTCTGTTTGGACCTATACAAGTACCAAGCACACCCCCAAGTTGCACATGCACAGCAAATGGACCAAGAAGTCTTTGAGAACCAAATTACAGTTTCAAGACTATCCAGGTTCCAGAGCAAGCCCTGAGAGGTGTGTGCCCCGGGATGCGTGGCACAAAGAGCATCACATAGACTTTGAAAACTGAATTTCACAGAAGAAAGGGACACATTGAGTTGGTTGATTGCCTGCTAAAAACAAAAAAAGAGAAAGAAAGAAAAGAGAGACAGAGAGAGAGAGAGAGAGAGAGAGAGAAAGACAGAAAGCAAGAAAGCAAGAAAGAAAGAAAGAGAAAGAAAAGAAAGAGAAAGAAAGAAGAAAGAAAGAAAGAAAGAAAGAAGAAAGAAAGAAAGAAAGAAAGAAAGAAAGAAAGAAAGAAAGAAAGAAAGAAAGAAAGAGAAAGAAAAGAAAAGAAAGAAAGAAGGAAAGAAAGAAAGAAGAGAAAGAGAGAGAGAGAAAGAAAGAAAAGAAAGGAAGGAAGGGAGGGAGGGAGGGAGGGAAGAAGGGAGGAAGGGAAAAATGGAGGGAGGGAGAGAGGAATTATCAAGAGAATTTTAACAGCATGCAAAGTCTAACAACATAAAATTCAAAGTGTCTAGGATATAAACTGAAATTATTTGATAGACCAACAATCATGAAAATCTGATCAATTATCAAAGAGGCAGCCAACCCAAAGATGATTTAGATATGTGAATTATCAGACAGACCTGAAAGTAGTTGTTAGAACCATTTTCTATAGACTGAGGTGAATATTCTTGAAATAAATAAAAAGAAAATATAAAGTCTATAAAATAAATTTTTAGAATTAGAAAATACAATATCTGAAATTAAAATTCAGGTGATGGACTCAATAACAAAATAGAGATGAGAGAGGACAGAGTAAGTGAACTTGAAAATAAAGCAATAAATAACAGAAGGGAAAAAGATTGAAAACAAAATAAATAGAGTTTCAAAGGCTAGTGAAACAACATCAGAAGTTCTCACATTCGTGTCACTGGAGTCCTAAAGCAGGGGCCCAAGATATTGGTGAAGAAAAATATTAATAAAAATAATGCCTGAAAACTTTCCAAATGTGATGAAACACAAATTTACAGATACAGGACACTCAGCAAACTCCAAGGAGAATAAACTTCAATAAATTAGTCAAGACATATAATAATAAAATTACCAAAAACCCTAAACAAAGAAAAAGTCTTGAAAACAGCCAGAGGAAAAAAAATCTTGACACAAAACATATGGGGAAATAATCCCAAGGCTCTAACTTTCTCATCAAGAATGCTGGAGGCCAAAAGACAGTGGGAAAATATTTTTAAGGTGCTGAAAGAAAAGAGCTTCAACTGAAACTCTGCATGTAGTGAAAATATCTTATAGAAATAAGGGTAAAATAAAGCCATTTGTGAAGAAGGAAAGCATAGAATGTGTTATCAGCAGACCTGTTTTATAAAAAATGCTAAAGAAATTTATTCAGGCTAAAGAGAAATGCCACCAGAGTGCATGCAAAGCTTCAGAAATGGAGGCAGAGCAGCAGAAATGGTTCCTATCCATGTAAATAAAGTAGACTCTATTTCTCTTCTTAGTTTCTTTAAGATATTTGTTTGTTAAAATTTTAGAAATCAGCATAATACCGTAGAAAAACATAGGCGTTGGAATCAGAGTGACCTGAGTATTTACCACTTTCTTGCAAGGTAACTTTGGACCAGTTACGGAAGCTCCCGGAAGTCTCTTCTTCTGTAAAATAGGGATGTTTGTATCCATCCTTTAGAACTATTAGAAGAATGATTTACAATATATGTGAAGTGTGTGGCATATAATAAGAAACCAGTGGAAGGCATTTTTTTTTTCTTTTTGAGACAAAGTCTTGCTCTGTCATACAGGCTGGAGTGCAGTGGTACAATCATAGCTCACTGTACCCTCAAGTTCCTGGGTTCAAACAATCCTCTTGCCTCCTCCACCAAAAGTGCAGGGATTATAGGCATGAGCCACCATCTCTGGCCCGTAAATGGCATTAATTTCGTGGTGGCTTGTATTGCTATTATTGTCAAGATTGCATATTGCTGCACAGCAGGTGGGCTTGTGTTCAGCAATAATAGTCAGCCCTCTGTGTCTGGGTTTTGCATCTGTGGATTCAACAAACCATGAATCAAAATATTTAGGAGCCGAGGTGGGCGGATCACGAGGTCAGGAGATGGAGACCATTCTGGCCAACATGGTGAAACCCCATCTCTACTAAAAATAGAAAAATTAGCTGGGCCTGGTGGCGCGTGACTGTAATCCCAGCTACTTGGGAGGCTGAGGCAGGAGAATCGCTTGAACCAGGGAGTCAGAGGTTGCAGTCATATGCACCACACCACCGCACTCCAGCTTGGCAACAGAGTGAGACTCCATCTCAAAAAACAGAAAAAAGAAAGAAAAATTAGAAAAAACACAATGAAAAATGTCAATACAACAATAAAAATAATATAAATTTTAAAACAATACAGAATAACAACAATTTACCTAGTACTTGCATTATAATAGGTATTAGAAGTAATTTAGAGATGATTTAAAGTACAGTATACAGGAGGATGTGCATAGGTTATATACAAATACTATGTCATTTTATACCAGGGACTTTTGTGTTCACAGATTTTGATATTCTCAGAGGATGAGTCCAGGACAAAGT
>NW_022437029.1:6256884-6390954 GCF_009761245.1 Sapajus apella | reverse complement strand
GTGTTCACAGATTTTGATATTCTCAGAGGATGAGTCCAGGACAAAGTTATCTGTGGATGTTGAGGGACAACTGGATAGCTGTGCACTGTTTTTGATGTGTTATTGAGGTTGGGACATTTCTTAAAATGATAGCTTAGAGTGCAGTAGTCCTGTTTGGGAAAAGTAGACTAATGATACAGAAAGTTCCATGAAGTTCTCATACCAACTCAAACTTACACATAGAACATTCTTTGTCCATTTACCTCCTAAATAGGCAGTGGCCATGTTCCATATCATGTGACTCTACTCCTATAAACCTAAAACATCAGTAAATAAGAGCAGACACCTGACGCAAAGCCAGTGCACGGTGACCTCTGACCCATGCCTTCTGAAGAATAGTTTGAAAAGATGAGTTAGAATCATCCCTGTGATATCCCAGGAACTGGAAAACTGAGAAAGTGAGGTGATGAGCAGCAGAGCAGACACTCACAGGAGGCACTGGTAGCCCGGTCCAGACGAGCCAGGAAAGCCAGGGGCTCAGGAATCCTGAACCACGTCACACAGAGGGCAGAGGAAGCAGCAGGAGCCTCAAGGCAGTGAGCAGTGGAGGGGATGTAAGAAAGGGAGGAGACATGCGATGGGAAAGGGGAAGAAACAGAGAGCTAGACAGAAGTGGGGAACAAATGTGTCCCAGAGCTGCTGTCATTCCTGACCACCGAGAGTCCTTGGCATTTCATTTGCTCTAGCAAAGGAGCCCAGCTTTTGATTCTGAATCCCCTGTACAAGGCAGGAACAACAGATTGGTATTTAAAGGAAGGGAGGGACTTGGCTGCCTGGAGAGCTTTGATCACATAGAAATAGCCTCCAAGTCAGATGCCTGAGCACCGTCACCATGTGCTTTGTTTCCTGCCTATGCTTCTAACATTTAAAAGCGCATAACGTCAAGCATATTACAGAATTTCTTGGAACTTCCTATTTTCTAGCTAATTAAATTACAGAGTTTTCATATGCACCACACTTCAATTGCAGAATTAAAATCTTCAGTCATAATAAACAATTGTCTTGCAGAATTGCATAGAGTACATGCAGAATATCTTCAATATAAAGTGAATTAAGTCCATGCATTTGGGAACTGAAACATGATATGGGGCTCCTCTGCTTATAACTGTGTGACTATGATAGACTTCAGTTTTCTAATATGGAAAACAATATTCTTTTCAAAGGTTTATAGTTAGGATTAATTGACATAATATATGAAAAGTGGTTGCATGCAGTAAGCACTCAAATATATTATGATTATTATTAATTCTGACACCTTGTAATAAAATGGTCTTGTCAACAATGTGGCTGATACTAAAAAATATCATCCAATCTCACAGATCTAGGGTGAAGATAGGCTTTTAATTATAAATATATATATATTAGAACATGCACATATGCACACACATGCATATATTAACACTGAAAACTGAAAGACAGTTCTTAGAGGCTATAAATATGTATATGAGTGTGTGTGTATATATACACATATATATATAATTTTATATATTTTTATAGGTATATATAAAATTTTACATACCTATACAATTTCTGAAAGATATTTTTGTTTTATTAGTAATTTATGTCATTTCAATCTCTTAGATCTTGAATGTATCTCAGAGAAAACTGAATTGGTTTTCTTGTTCTTTACATGAGCTTGTAAAACTATACAGCCTTGTCCTTGAAGGTTTTAGATTGTGCCTAGTAGGAGCATCTCTAAAAATCCATTTTCATCATTAAATACAATTCAACGTTTAACTTAAATAATATTGAACCTCTATTAGTGCTTATTAGAACATGAAGCAAGGTTTACAATGTAAATACATTTACTTGTAATCTATACAATCACAATGTGGATAATTAAAGGAAAGCACCATGTGAATCTGTGAAAGGATTAAAGAATTAAAGACTAGTTTAAAAGAGAGTAAGTTCTGTTGATTTTTCAATCAATTGGTAAATTGACCTACAAAGCACTCCCTGGGCAGGTGCTGAAATGAGGATGGCAGCCAATCAGTCCAACTACAGATGTTGCAGACATACTTCTGCAGGATTCAGTTTATTTTCCCAAACGATTAAATTTTTAAATTGATTAAACGATTAATCTTTCCCAAAAGATTAAACTTTTATAGAATTACATTTTATAGCAACTTATTTCATAACCTTATTCTAGTAGATCTTGACTGAAAATCATCAGCCCCAAGTGTACTGAAATATGATATCAACATATTCGTGTAACTATAGCATTTCATATTTTTCTAACATTTCCCTTTAAACATAGTATTTTCTAGTAATTATTTGAGAAGTATTTTGTTGTTTATTTATAAATAAAACAGCCTGGGCATGGTGGCTCACACCTGTAATCCCAGCACTTTGGGAGACTGAGGCAGGAGGATCATTTGAGGACAGGAGTTTGAGAAAACCTGGGCAGCATGGTGAAACCCTGTCTCTATTAAAAATACAAAAATTAGCCAGGCATGGTGGCATACACCTGTAATCCCAGCTACTCAGGAGGCTGAGACAGGAGAATAGCTTGAACCCGGGAGGTGAAGGTTTCAGGGAGCCAAGATAGTATCACTGCACTCCAGCCTAGGTGACAGAGCAAGACTCCATCTCAAAAAAAAAAAAAAAAATTCAACAAATATATAAAATAATAAAACAGTCATTGAATCATTAGAGATTGTTTAGTTTGTTAAATAGATTGTATACCGAATACAAAACTATGTTCCTGATGTCTCAATTTTATCCATAAAAATATAAAAGAGAAAGAGTATCAACTGTATCACAAATTCAAATTTCAGGTTCAAGCATGGGTCAAAGGAGCTCATTCATGTCTTGGGTATACCTGAAAGGTCAAGTTCAAAGTGATGTGAGTAGGCAGTACAGGGAAACATCTGTTAAAAATCTTTCAGGAAGGAAACTTAAAAATTATCCCAAAAACTTACGGACACTGAAGGCCATGAAGTAAAGTGGACTATTAATCATGCACACTAACGTGTGTGTACATCTGTATGAGTGTGCTTATGTATATCTATGTGCTTTTTTGTGCATGTGTGAAGATTATCATAGGCAAGAAGCTAGTGGCAGAATGGGTATCTGTTCTGAGTTCAATGGAAAAAGTTAGAAAAGTAAAGCCCCATACTATTTCTTTTTCCAGTAGAAATATAGTAAAAAAAAAAATGCACTAAAATGTCATTAATTTAGACAATGCGTCATTAATTTAGACGATGCGCAAAGCAGCCTGACGTTTAACTGTGGCTGATTTTAGGGTAAGTTCCATTCCAAGCCATTCACATCCATCCAACAACTCAAACTGGTGTCTCATCAGGGGCCTTTAAGAGGGGCCTTGCCAGGCTTGCTTGGCGAATGGGCACAGCGCCGACAACCAGAAGCCACTTAATTTAGCAAACATATGCCGAGGGCTTTCTACGTGCATGGCACCAAAAACTGCCGGAGTAAGACATAATACTTGCCCTCGCAAGTTCTTTTCCCCAGAAGGAAAAGCATGTAAGTTTAACGCTGTGTGCTAAGTGCCCTAGTAGGTATAGTTGAATATTATGGTGTCTAATGGCATGGACAGGCCATGATTTCAGGGCTGAGTAGTCATGAGAAAAGGCATACAGTACTGGGTCTCAGTGTTTGCCTGCAGTGCATCGGGCAGAAAGCAGCAGCAAGGCTATTCTAATCATAGAGGGAAAGAATTTCATGGAATGTGGGGTAGGAAGCTGCTCCCTGCAGCTGCCACCATTTGGGTGAGGGGAAGAGAAAATGGGGAACCTGGAAAAGTAGTTGAGGCTTTGTTTTTCCTTCTAAAGAGCTGATCCCCTATCACATGTGTGTCAGGGGTCACTCAAGACCATTAACAAGAGATATCAATCCAACTGGTATCAGAACCTCCCTGTTGTAAATATACAGAGAACGAACTGCCACGGTAAAGAATAGAACAAGGAAAGCTAGTTAAGGTAGCTATTGTAGCAAACCCAAGTGGGAGCTCATAAAGGACTGACCCAGAGCTGAGCAGCTGGGAGGGAGATGACATAAGCTTTGGTGTTCCTGTTGTTACAGGTGGTGAGAAACCAGGAAGAATCAAGACTGTCTCTATGGGTTTTCATTTGCAAGCAAAACCAGTTTGTTCTGTTAAGATATTTAAAAATTTCCTCTTGATTTTGCATAATATAATTTGCAGAACAAACCTTCTTTCATAGAGGGTATAGAGAGAAAAGTCAACCCAAATGATCACAATTCCAAATTTGCAGTGTTTTGATAAGTGATTTTGTTGTACATACACAAATGTAAATATTTTATTTGCAGCTTAAAGATAAACTTAAGTGTTATTCATTTTTCAAAACTTGCTATATTGCCTCAGACACCCACAAAGCTAGTTCATAAAGCTAATCCTGTGTTTCGACACATCCTCAAGCACACGCAGTGTGAAGTGCTATAAAATGTTCTAAATGAGGCCAAAACAAAACACGCCACTCCCCCCCACCTCCCTCGCAGCAAATGAGGGCCGCCAGCATATGTCGCCTCGCTTTAAGCAATGTGCTTCTGTTGAGCAGGCCAGCAAGCCTGGCCTTAATCTCCATACTCTGCTTGTCTTGGCAGTGTCAGGCAGGTCTAAAAATACAGTAGTGCCTGCACCAAAGCAGAAGGACAGGCTGTACAGTATCTCTGCATGTGAACCCCACCATCGTGAACATGCCAAGCAAAGTCCAGTGCTCAGCGTGGCCCATTGATTTATTTTCTGGACGCTGAAAACTCTGAGATCAGATGGAGTTTATTTGCCTTCTTCCCTTAAACATTGCCCAGCTCAGGAGATGCTTCAAGGAGGAAGCACACTGGGCCAAAGTGGGAGGGATTCCACCTTCCACTCTGGCAGTGACCTTGGGAAAGCCCTTGAAGCAGGAGAAGCGTGGGCTTCTTCACAAAGGGTTGAGAGCACACCCATGTTCATTATCTCACTTGCTCCTTCTAAGGAGCTTGAGGGTTAGGAGGGAGGCTTCCTGGGTGCTGGGAAGGGTGGTTTTGTTGTACTAGTGGTCCTATGGGTGGTGGCTGCAGTAACAGGAGTAACAGTCCAATGCAACTTGGAAACAGCTGCCACCAGCATTTTCAAAGTCATAGAGCTGAGGGAGTGAGGTACTGTGTACAAAGCCACTCAGTGCCCAACCCTGGGGACCAGGTGAGCACACCTGGCCTAATCTCCAGCTCCAAGGTCTTCCCTGCCTGCAGCTCCCTCAGTAGGGAGGGGAGGCAGGTCAATGGCCCCCATTGCTGCTACACTTCAGAACTACTTCAAGAGCTAAAACATAACACCCACGCTAGGATTCCAAACCAGACCAGCTGAATAAGGATCTCTAAGGGTGGGCACAGGCATCAGCCTTTTCTAAAGCCCAGTAATTCTGGGTGCAGTGCACACTGTGTAATCCCTGTTACACAACTTGAGCCCAGGAGTTCAAATCCAGCTTGGGGGACATAGCAAGACATCCTCCACCGCCACCCTTGTCTCTCAAAAATAAACAATTTTTTAAAATAATAAATTTTAAAAAATAAAGTCCACTGGGACACTGTGATACACAGCCAGATTAAGAAAGGTAAGACTCTGGGTCCCTCTGAGTGGCTACTTTTAACGAGAAGGTTCTGCATGTCAGGCAATGGCTTAGCTCTCACATGTGTTCTTTCCTTTGTCTTCCCAGCAATCTCTAAGTTATATTTTACAGATGAGGCTCAGAGAGGTTAAGGCACATTTCACAAATTAAACAGCCAGTAAAGGATAGGGTCAAGATTTTAATTCAGGGTTGTCTGGGGAGTCCACTATCATTAGTCTTATGTTTGCTGTGTTTTTCAAAGTTGGATGGCACTTATTCCTCTGTATCTTCTGGGTTCAAATCTTCCCATTCTGACTCCTCCTACCACATTCCCTGGAGATTTTGAAAATGTGCTGAAGTCTTCCAAAGGAAAAGGTTATTGCCATCCCTCAAGGCCTTTCTTTGCAATACTGTTTCTTCTAACTAGAATAAATAGCCTTCCTGCTTATCATGAACTGAATGTACTCACTCACCCAAATTCATATGTTGAGTCCCTAACCCCCAAAGTGTGAGAGAATTTGAAGATGGAGACTTGGGGAAGTAAATAAATTTAGATGAGGTCTTGAGAGTAGGGTCCCCCATGAAGGGATTAGTGACTTTATGAGAAAAGGAAGAGAGAGACCATTTTCTTTCTGCCACAAGGGTACAAAATACAAAGACAGTCATCTGTAACCCTGAAGAGAGCCCACCTCAAACCAAGCCATGCTGACACCCTGATCTTGGACTACACGTCTTTAGAGTGATGAGAAATAAATGTCTTGTTTAAGCTGCCAGACTGTGGTAATTTTATTACAGTAGCCCAAGCTGACAAAAACACATTTCCTCCTTCATCTGAGAAAGCATCTTTCTCTCCTTAAAGGGGCATCCTGGAGAGAGTTACTTCCTTACCTCCACTAAAGGCAGGAGAGGGTAGAATCAGTCGGAATAGGTGTATATTCAAGAGTTGAAATACCTTTTACCGGGTGTGTAAACTTGGCCAAATTACTTGGCTTCTTCATGCCTCAGTTTCCTTCCCCAAATGATAATACCTATTTTAGAGTTAGGATGATTGGGATGAAGGTCAGTGCTAACCAAACACCAGTCACCGGACTGAGCACTGTACTGCCATTCCCTGTACACATGCCCCTCCACTTCCTGATTGTGAGTGTCTGTGACTTGGTCTTGCTCATTCGTCTCTCTAAATCCAGTGGAAGCTTTATGCCTGGCATGTAACAGGTGCTCAATAAAATATGAGTAAGTAGGGAATCCATAATTTACCACTCAGTACCCCCTATAATCCCAGGGTTAATGAGATATTCAATGGCCATCAAACAGAATGTTGGAAACTCATTCAAAATGAAAATGAATCCAGGCTCTTGACCTCATTGTCACAATCATTGAAGAGTCTTTATTATGTAAATCCCTATGAAAGAGAAGCAGGCCTTGGAAAAAGAAAAGCTGAGGCATCAAGGGAGATGTTAACACCTGAGTACTCCGCAAGAGAGCTGAGCGCCATGTAAACTTCTTCTCCATCTGTCCGAATTCCAGCGCTTCAAATGAATCAAGAACATCAGGGACTTCTGTAAATGCTCCTGCCCAACTCTAAAACTGCCACAAGAGACAAATTTCCTCATTCATCGATTAAAAAAAAATTGATTTATACCTGAAAAGACTTGTGATCTTTCAGACTAAGCCATGATAGGAACATTTTAGGACCACTTTATTCTTACACTTTTTTAACCACTAAATTGGAATCTGCCTGCTTTGGCTTTTGTGCAGATAGTAGAAAATCATTATAGCAAAGGCTTATTTACTTAGTTGTAAATATTCTAGGAACCCCGAGTCTTCATTTTCGTAATTTTTCGGTGATTTGCCTCTACAAACATCTAACATCCAAGAAATCACATTTCCCCAGGGAAACTTAGTCTTTTATTATATTGTTATTATACATCCTGGAATCTTTCTCTTAGGGATCTGAATTAAAAGTAGTTTCTACAATTTCTGTATCAGAAAAGCTAGTTCAGAAATTTCATTGTATTAAAATGATTTGATATGTTCCCCTCTATTTGTATTAGAAGGCACCCAGCAAAAGGAATGGTTAACAACTAAATTGAGTTCCACTCTTCCATTCACACACTTGGGCACCGATTGAAAATCTACCTTGTATCAGGTACTGTGCTAGGCTAAGTGAGCACTTATTGGTGATATACTATGAAAAAGTACAATAGGTACCAACAAGTAATCTAAGAGGAAAGAAATACACAACTAGATGGCTATCAGCTATGCCAAGTGCAAGGAAAGTTAATGGATGGTTTATTATGCAAGAATAGAGAAAGGGCGCTTGCTGCAATCTTGGTATATTGCATAAAGGCTCTTTGGGGGAGGTGATTCTTAAAGGCGAGAGTGAGACTGGCCTGAAAATACAAGCAGCAGAGCAGGTAGCAAGAAGAAAGAGGACTGAGGAGGGATGTGGAATGGTGCTTGGAGGAGCTCAGCTTGCAGGTGCAGAACAGTGAAAAGCTTTGGTGTTAGGGACGTAGCTGGAGGGAGAATGTAAGGAACACGTCGTAATGGTCTTTTTCATAATGTGCTCATTTTTCAGTGGAACATTTTGGCCCAAGTTACATAAACTTTTTAGACAAATGATATTGTCAGAGGTGTTTGAACCAGAGCAACTCCATCTCTAGCTGGGTAAAATGAGTCTGAAACCTACTGGGCTGCATTCCTAGATGATTAAGGCATTTTAAGTCACAGGATAAGACAGAGAAAGTCGGCACAAGATACAGGTCATAAAGACCTTGTGGATAAAACAGTTTGCAGTAAAGAAGCCGGCCAAACCCACCAAAACCAAATTGACAATGAAAGTAACCTCTGGTCATCCTCACTGCTACACGCCCACCAGTGCCATGACAGTTTACAAATGCCACGGCAATGCCAGGAAGTTACGCTATATGGTCTAAAAAGGGGAGGCATGAATAATCCACCCTTTGTTTAGCATATAAACAAGAAATAACAATAGAAATGGACATCTGCAACCCCATTTATGGAGTAGTCTTTCTTTTATTCCTCAACTTTCCTAATAATCTTGCTTTCTCTTTACTCTGTGGACTCACCCTGAAGTTTTTCTTGCGCAAGATCCAAGAACCCTCTCTTGGGGTCTGGATCTAGATGCCTTTCCTATAACAATATTAAAAAATAAAATAACCAATTAACTTAATATGGTCTGTTTGTCCACATGGAGCTTCAATCCATCAATGTCAAAACCGCTGACAAAATGCTTGCAGTCTGGTTTCGTGTGGGACGGTTTTCGGTATGAAAAATAGACCAAAAAAAAAAAAGTAGAAAAACAGATATTCTCTTTTCTTTCTTATAGAGCCTTATATTTTCCTGATGCTTTTTTCTTAAACAGTAAAATATGA
The DNA here is from genome assembly GCF_009761245.1 of Sapajus apella. NCBI lineage: Eukaryota > Metazoa > Chordata > Mammalia > Primates > Cebidae > Sapajus > Sapajus apella. The sequence continues at coordinate 6,381,953 of NW_022437029.1, read as the reverse complement.
TGGGACAAAGGCACGGAAAACTCTGACGATACTTTCTGGAAACTAGTCTACCTAGTGGTAAAATTGACATGATCAAGGGACCTTTTAGAGAAATTTGAATAAAAAGGGAGAGGTCCAAAAAGTTTCTAAGAAGAAAATAAAGATACAGAGATAAGAGTAGCTATCAGCTGATAGGCTGAGAGGATTGTGCCTCCAAGTAGTGGCCTATACCTGCCAGCAGATGCCTTGGAAACACACTTGGCCAGTTCAGAATCAAGTCCTGCATAGTTTGGGATGTGAATCACATACGCAGGGCATGCTAGTACAGCCAGGGTAAGATGAGTGTCTTGTTGAGACAGACAAGAGAGCTGAGACATAGCTCGCATCTCTGGCAGGACAAGCATACCTCATTATCCCGGAACGAATGTGTGCAGTTTATTTATTCACAGGCAGAGAGTCGCGTTTTCTTTACTTATCAAGAAACATGATCACTGGGTTTTTTTGGTTTGTTTTTTAGAGACAGCTTCTCACTATGTTGCTTAGGCTAGAGTGCCGGGCTGTTCTCAGACATGATCACAGCTCAGTAAGAGCCTCAAACTCCTGCGCTGAGGAGATCCTCCCACCACAGCCTCCTGAGTAACTGGAACTACAAGAGCGCACCTCTGCACCCAACAGATGGTTGGTGTTTAACGTCAGCATTCACTGACTGCAGTACCTCCCTGGGCATCTTTTACGGGTTTGGCTCTTCTAGGGATGGAGCTAAAGAAATGTGGTGGAAATGTCTGCTGGCAGCCTTGAGTTGTCCTCGCTGAACTGACAACTATTTGCTGTGTCTTCTTTAGAAGCAAGTCACTTAACCAGCCTCCTTCGTTTTCTGTTTGCTTCTCCATAAAAAGAGAATCAACAGCATCAGAAGTCACTTCCGACTCATCTACTTAGAGTCCCAGCATGCAGATTGTCAATATTTTTTTTTGATAATGAACTGCATACATTGAACTTTCAAGTTTCTACTTGAAAAAAACAGCCTTCTAAAATTGCCCATTTTACACAGGAAATAATTGCAAAAACCAAACATAGTGTTCCCATAGTTACTCTGTACATAGTTTAGGAGGGGGTTTCATTTTCCTTATTTATTTGCAGTGATAGGATATATCTTTGGAAGACTTCCTCTCTAGCTACTTAACATAGCAAGCTGTTACAGCAAATACCCTCCAGAGTGCATAACAACAGCTGTTGCTCTGGAAACAAGTTAACCCCTTGCTTTCCGTAAGACATTTCACTTTCCTTAACAATATTAAATCTATGGTTTGTTGGTGTAAATAACAGCCTTGGCCTTGGCTCTATACAGATTTGAAGCAACAAATTTGGGTAATAGGAAAAGCTTCTGATAAAAATCAATTATATTTAAAAATATTTACATTTAAAAGTCACTGTGGGCAGGGCGTAGTGGCTCATGTCTGTAATCCCAGCACTTTGGGAGGCTGAGGTGAGCAGATGATCTAAGGTTGGGAGGTCAAGACCAGCCTGATCAAAATGGAGAAACCCCATCTCTACTAAAAATACAAAACTAGCCAGGTGTGGTGGTGCATGCCTGTAATCCCAGCTACTCAGGAGGCTGAGGCAGGAGAATCACTTGAATCCGGGAGGCAGAGGTTGTTGTGAGCCAAGATAGTTCAATTGCATTCCAGCCTGGGCAACAAGAGCAAAACTCTATCTCAAAAAAAAAAAAAAAAAAAAAAAAAAATTCATTGTAATTTTATCCCCATACCCCCAAACTTGATTCTAAATAGAAAACAAAACAAAGAAACAAAAACCCGATATTGACGCTCTATACCAAAACTAAAAAGCAAAATAATAGAACTTACCAAATCTTCCCTATATAACAAATAGATCATGTTTTAAAGTGACGATTGCTCATAAGGAACACAAAGCATAAATATTTTGCAAATGTTACTAAAGGTGATTACAAAGAAAGTTATAGAAATAGAGGCAGTTCACTGATCTTTGGGTGAAAGATCTAAATTCTTTGTTTCCCTGACTTCAGATGAAATCCTTGGCTTTCAGGTGAATATTCATGTACTGTGGAGTAGTATATAAAGATTCAAGGGGATAACATATAAAAAGTAAAGTATGATTGCATATAATATGAGCCCCACATATGCTTCCATCATTCCATTTAATTTGCAATAAAAATTATAGTCATTTATTTTGGTATTAATAATTTTTTATAAAATAGCAAATAAAAATTATTTTTCTATTTTATAAATTATAAATATGTTAATAGGTTTTTGTTTTGTTTTTTGTTTTTGTTTTGATGGAGTTTTGCTCTTGTCACCCAGGCTGGAGTGCAATGGTGAGATCTTGGTAACTGTAACCTCTTTCTCCTGGGTTGAAGCAATTCTCCTGCCTCTTGAGGGATTCTCCTGCCTCAGTCTACTGTGTGGCAGGGATTATGGGCACCAGCCACTACAAACGGCTAAGTTTTGTATTTTTAGTAGAGATGGGGTTTCGCCATGTTGGCCAGGCTAGTCTCAAACTCCTGACATCAGGGGTGATCCAGCTGCCTCAGTCTCCAAAAGTGTTAGGATTACAGGCATGAGTTACTGTGCCCAGCCAATATGTTAGCAGGTTTCAATAAGTAGACAGAATAAAGAAGAAATAAAGAAATAGCTTTGATGAAAATTACTATGTGCCTTTAAGAAGTTTATGGTTTTAATTGTTGACAATTTCAGTGGGTCAAATTCCTCATCCCAGCACTGGAGTTTAAGCACTACTAATGCTTACCTTTTATGAATGATAGAAAATTTGATGGTAAGCTTGATAAGTAAAAATCCCAGAAGGCAAAACTTTAGGCCAAACATTTTTCTACATTACTCTGGACAACTTATTAAATCCAAGGATCAGACTTCAGATGTGCCTTCCTCTACTTCTCAGCAGTCTTTGGTCCATCTTTTCATTCCCTGCCCTGAGAAACACGCTCATCACGATTGCTGCCTCCCAAGCTGCCCATCTCTAGTCTCCTTTGCTGGCCCCTACTCTTATCCCTTACCTAGTAACAATGGAGCATCCTAAGGCTCAGTCCTTGGGCTGATCTCCCTTCTCTCTGTAATCACTCTCAGGTGGTTTTGTCCTGTCCTACAGCTTTATAACCTCCATGTCATGACCCTCAAATGTGCAGCTCCTGCCCAGACCTCCACCTTTGACTCCAGACTCTGCAATCCAAAAGCTTACAAAATAAATCCGCTATGTATCTTAAGTGTAATGTGTTCAAAAATTGCAATTCATTCTCTTAAAAATCAGCTCAACTTGAGTCTTCCTTCTCTATCTCTACTAATAGCAACTCCATCCCTCTAGTTGCTCAGGACAAAACAGCATCATCAATGACTACTCTTTCCCTTATACCCCTCACCCAGCCCATCAGTTAATCCAGTCAGCTGTTCCTTCAGAATATGACCAAATAAAGTTAACCTCGGCTTCCAGGAAGATAAAGTAGACACACTTGTCTCTATTCCTCCTGGTAAATACAACCAATAACTCTGGACATTATGTATAAAACAAGCATAAGGAGTCTCTGGAAGGAAGACAGCAGAAGACAGACCGGCGAGGGACTTTGGGACCCAAGGAACAGCACTGTGCCTGTGAATTCCCTGGGTTTTCTTATTGCCCATGTATTCATGATGGAAAAGCAAGCTAGCCAGAATCAACAATGGGCACAGATTAAAACACAAACAAAATGCCCATCCAAGAAAGCAGGTAAAGGATAGCATGCCAAGGTAAAAATCTTTTAGAAAATAACCCCTCTACTTTGACCAAACACTACAAAACACTGCTGTCCCACCAACACAAGCGAAAACTGAAAGGAGAGTGTACACTCTCCCTCCACAGTTTGTAACAAGGGGTCTCAACCGCATCCTCTCTACCCCTCACAAGTCGAAGTAATATCGGAGCTGAATGAGAAGCCTGGACTTTCATCCCTATAGGGTGGCAATGAGGCCACCCTCCACAGTAACAGTGGAGACCCTACAGGGTGCTAAGACTTCCACTCCAAAGAGATAGAAATGAAGCAGACCCTCCTAACTAGAGTGGTGTCATAGGAGGCCTAGTGGAGGGTCAGGACCCTCTTCACCCCCACGGCATAATGCCCCACTACCTCCTTTGTCAGCGGAGGCTAGGATTAGAGCTGTAATGAGGCCTTGCCCAGCTAGGCTGATATCAGAGGAAGCATCGGGGGAGGCCAGAACCCTCGCTAACACTCAGCAAGAACAGGGATCCTCTCTCTACCACAGATGACAGAAGAGGCTTGAGGGGCGTGCCTGGAATTAATAAGGCAATGTCTACTCCTTCCTTCACAGGAGTGGTATCAAAGGAAGCCAAAAGATTTAAATAAAACAAAAGATTTAAATAAGATCCATAGTCTTATAATACTCAGAAAGTTCAGCCTTCAATAAAAAATTGTTAGTAATACCAAGAACCTGAAAAATCACCATTTCAGTGAAAAAGAATAATCATTAGACAGGAATGCTGAGATGTCAGAGATGATGAAATTATCTGATGAAGACTTGGAAATAGCCATGACACAAAAAATGGCTTCAATGGCAAACGTCAAAACACTTGAACCAAATGTAAAAAATAAAATAGAAAGTATGAAGAACCAAATGGAAATTTTATAATTGGAAGATATAAATACCAAAATGAAACACTTAACATATGTGTTTTACAGCAGAATGAAGGGGACAGAAAACAGTAAGTTAACTTTAAGATTGAGTAATGAAAATTATCCAATCTAAAAAGCAGAAGGAAAATAGACTTAAAAAATAAAAAAGAACTGACAGATCTGTAGAATTATAACAAAAGGTCTAACATTCATGTCTCCTAAGTCTCAGAAGTGCAGAAGAAATAGGACAGGGTTGAAAAAGTATTCATAGAAATAATTACTGAAAATTTCGAAAGTCATCAGAAGACGTAAATTGAAAGTATTGAGGGAGCTAAGCAAAGTCCAAACAGGATAAACTCAAAGAAATACACACCAAACCATGTGATAATTAAACTTCTGAAAACTAAGCGGAAAGAAAAATCCTCAAAGCAGGATGGAGGAGCAACACCTTACATAGAGGGAAAAACAACTTGAATGACAGTGGATATTTTATCAGAAACCATGAGGTCAGGAAAAAGTGGCATAACATTTAAAGTGAAAAAAAAATGCTAACCCCAAACTTTATGCCTAGCAAAAAATATAATTCAGGAATGAAAGAGAAATCAAGTCATTCTCATAGGAATGGAAACTAAGATTTGTCACCAACACAATTACTAAAAAGATAAAAGGAGTTTCTAAACAAAAGCAAAATAATAGAAAACACCAGAAAGGAAGCAACAACAATGGAAAGAGTGAAAATATGGGTAAATACAATATATATTCCTCCTCCTAAGTTTTCTAAATGATATTTGATGATTGAAGCAGAAAGAGTTACGTGTAGTTACTCTTGCATGTAGTTCTCAACATATGTGAAAGAAATATGTGAGAGTTACAGTTGCTGGAGGGTAAAGGAACATAAAGAAGGTAACGTTTTACACTTTACTTGCATTGGTAAATGTCAACATTGATAGACCATAATAACATGTATTTATGATGTAATAGCTAAACCAATGATTATGGAAGTTATACAAGGAGTTATACTCAAAACCACTACAGATAAATCAAAATAGAATTCTAAAAATATTTCAAGTAACCTCTAGGAAAGCAGGAAAAGAAAACAGAGATATACAGAAGACAAAAATCAATATGACAGAATTAAGCCATAACATATCAATAATATTGCTAAATATAAATGGTCTAAATACATGAACTAAAAGCACAGCTTCCCAGACTGGATTTTTATTTATTTATTTATTTATTTTTAAAATTTATTTTATTGCATTTTAGGTTTTGGGGTACATGTGAAGAACATGCAAGACTGTTGCATAGGTACATACGTGGCAGTGTGATTTGCTGCCTCCCTCCCCATCACTTATATCTGGCATTTCCCCCCATGCTATCTCTCCCCAACTCCCCACTCCCCACTGACCCTCCCCCATTTCCCCCCAACAGACCCAAGTGTGTAGTGCTCCCCTCCCTGTGTCCATGTGTTCTCATTGTTCCACACCCGCCTATTTTTTAAAAAATCACTCAGCTATACATTGTCTATAAGACACTTACTTCAAATTTAGTGATATTGGTAAGTTGAAGGTAAGGAATGAAAAGTGTTATATCATTCAAATATTAATCAAAAGAATGTGGGAGTCACTATGTTAATATAAGAACAAGTAGCCTTCACCACAGAGAAGACTACTAAAAATATCATGTATTGATAAAAAGTTCAATCTACTAAGAAGACATAGCAGTCCTAAATGTGTATGTATTAAAAAAAAGAGTTGTAAAATATGTGAAGCAAAAACTGATGGAACTGAAAAGGGAAATAGACAAATACACAATTTTAATTAGAGACTTTGACACCTCTCTATTACCAGTTGATAGAACAACTACACAGAAAATTAGAAAATATGTAGGAAAGCTAGACAACACCATCAATCAACAGGATCTAACTAATCAACACTTATCAAACACAATAAAACAACATAATATGCAATCTTTTCAAGTACCAAGGAACATATACCAATACTGATCATATCCCAGGCTGTAAAACAGATCTCAACCATTTTAAAATAATTGAAATTATATGGTTTGTGTTCTTTGCCCACAATGGAATGAACTAGAAATCAATGACAGAAACATAGTACTGGAAGTCATAGTCTGTGCAATAAGGCAAAAGAAGAAAAAACAGAAAATAAAAGACATTTAAATAAGAAGGAAGAAAATAAAATTATCCCTATTTGCAAATGACATGATTGTCTATGTAGGAAATCTCCAAAAATCTCTAGAAATTTCCTACAACTAGTAAATAAATTCAGTATATTTGAAAGAAAACAAGCTAAATATTTAAAAATCTATCATAACAGAAAAATAAAGTCGGAAGGCTGACACAATCCAATTTCAATATTTACTATCAAGCTAGAATAACAAGGGAATTTTAGTATTGGTGAAAGAATAAATAGACCAATGCAACAGAAAAGAGAGCCCAGAAAGAGACCTACACAAATATATTCAACTAATCTAACAAAGAGGCAAAGGGAATTCAGTGGAGAAAGCTTTTTCAATAAATGGTCCTGAAGCAATTGAAAATTCATATGTGATCTAATGAACCTAGACACAGATCTTATACCTTTCACAAAATTTGACTCAAAATAAATCATAGATATAAATGTAAAATGCTAAACCATAAACTCCTTGAAAATAAGGGAAAATGTAGGTGATCTTGGGTTGGGTAATGACTTTTTAGATACAATATGAAAAGTTATCACCCAAGAAAGAAAAACAAAGACAAGTTGGATTTTATTAAAATTGAAAATTTCTGCTCTGTGAGACACTGTTAAGAAAATGTAAAGAAAAGCCACAAACTAGGAGAATTTTTTTGTAAAACATGTATCCAATAAAGGAATGGTATTGAAAATATGCAAAGATATCTTCAAATTCAGGAATAAAAAACCAAACAATCCAATTTGAAACTGGGAGAATTTGAACAGAAGCCTCACAAAAGAAGAAATACAGATAGTAAATAAGCATGAGAAAAGATGTTCAACATCATATGTCACTAGAGAATTGCAGATTAAAACAATGAGATGCTACTACACACCTATTCAAATGGCTAAGTCCAAAAGCACTGACAATACCCAATGCTGACAAAGATATAGAACAGTAACTCTCATTCATTGTTGGTGAGAATGCAAAATGGTATGGTCACTTTGGAAGACTGCTTGGCAGCTTCTTTAAGCATGCTCTTACCATATGATCCAGAAGTTGCACTCCTTGGTGTTTATCCCAGAGGTGAAAATTTATGTCCACATAAAAACCTGTATACAAATGTTTATAGCGGCCTTATTAATAATTGCCAAGGCTTACAGGCAATCAAGATGTGCTTCAATACATGAATGCATAAACAATGATACACCCATAAATGAAACATTATTTATCACAATAAAGAAATAAGCTATCATGCCAATGAAAAGACATGGAGGAACCTTAAATACACATTATTAAGGGAAAGAAGCCAATCTGAAAAGGCTACATACGGTGTGATTTTAACTATATGACATTCTGGAAAAGGTAAAACTATGAAGATGGCAAAAAGATCAGTGGTTGCCATGGTTTGGGGGCAGAAAGTGATACATAAACAGTATAAAGAGGATTTTTAGGGTAATGAAACTACTCTGTATGATACTATGGTAGATACATGCCATTATACACTTGTTAAAACTCATTCAATGCTTACACAAAGAGTGACCCCCTCATGTTAACTATTGACTTTAGACAATAATAATGGATCAATGTTGGCTCATCAATTACAAAAAATGTACCAAGGCAAAGCAACATGTTAATAATAGGAGAAACTGTTTAGGTGGTGGGATGGGAATGCTCTATACTTTCAACTGAAATTTTCTGTAAATATAAAACTGCTGTTAAAATAGTCTTATTCTTTAAAAAAAATGAAATTTCATTTCTATATACTAGCAATGAACACATGGAGAATAAAATTTAGAATACAATATTGTTTACAATTGCTCCAAAAATGAATTCATTAGCTGTAAATGTAATAAAACACATAGTATTTGTGTGCTAAAACCTGCAAAATGCTGATGAAAAAAATCAAAGAAGACCTAAATAAACAGAAGGATAAACCATGTCCATGGATTAGAAGATTGAACATAATGAGGATACCAATTCTCCCTAAGTCAGTTTAATATAATTCAGCAAGTCGCAGCAAGATTTTTATAGCTATATAGACAAGATTATTCTCAAATTTATACAGAAATTCAAATAATCTAGACTAGATAAAACAAATAATCTAGACTAGATAAAACAACTTTTTAAAACAGAAGAAAATAGGAGGAATCACTCTATCCAATTTCAGCATTCATTAGATAGATAAATAATTAAGTTAATGTGGTACTAGCAGAGGAATAGAGACATAGATCAGTGAAACAGAATTGAGAATCCAGAAATTAGTCCCATATAAGTAGGATCAACTATTTTTTGACAAAAATGCAAAAGCAACTCAATGTAAGAAGGACAGTTTTTAACAAAGGGTTCTGGAATAAGTGGACATACATCTTCAAAAAAGAATGAGACTAACACCTTATACAAAACTTAGCTCAAAATTTATTGGAGATTTAACTGTAATTCATAAAACTTTTAGAAGAAAATATGGGAGGTAAATCTTTAAGACCTAAGGAATGGTGAACAGCCCTTAAACATGACACTGAACACATGCACTATTTTAAAAAAAAAATTATTAAACTAAATTTTATCAACATTCACCACCTTTATTCTGCAAAAGTTCCTGATGAAAAGCCATGCTACATAATGAGAGAAAATTGTAAAACGCCATATCTGAAAAGGATTCATATCTATCATACAGGAAGCACTCTCAAAACTCTGTGTAAAAAGTCAGCTAATCCAATGAGAAAATGAGCAAAAGATACTAAATTTTACTGATGATGATATATAGATGGCAGCTAAGAACATGAAAAGAGGTTTTACATCACTAGACATTATGGAAACGTAAGTTAAAACCATATTGAGATATTACTACATAGCTATAAGAATGGCTAACGTAAAAAACCTGGGGACAAAAAAACCACAAAAATTTAAATTAAAAAAGTAAGTGAAAAACTAGTGACAATTAGAAAACCTGGTGAAGATACAGATAATCTAAATCTCTCATGCATTATCAGTGGGAATGTAAAATGGTACAGCTACTCTGGAAAATACTTCGGCAGTTTTTTAAAAACCTATACATTTACTTACCATATGACTCAGCAGTTGTACTTCTGGGCATTTATCCAGGGTAAATGAAAATTTACATCCATACAGAAGCAGTACACAATCTTTGTAACAGCCTCCAGACTGGAAATAACCAAAATGCCCTACAACAGGTGAATAAACAAACTACTTAGCAATAAAAAGAAATAACTATTGAGGCATGCCACAACTTGGATGGATCTCAAGGGTATAAGCTTAGAAAAAAGCCAGTTTCAAAAGGTCACACACTGTTTGATTCCATTTCTATAACATCCTCAAATGACAAAATGAAAAACATGGATAACAGATTAGTGGTTGCTGGTTAGAAATGGCCAGAGAAGTGACTATGAAAGGTAACATGAGGGATATCTTTGTGTGGATGAAATAGTTCTACATCATTTTAGGGGTAGTGTTCATACCACATGAATCTACACATGTGATAAATGACACAGAACAATACAAACGCATGGCATCAATGTCAGTTTCCTGGTTTTGATATTGCATTATAGCCATGTAACCAATGAAGGAAACTGGGAGAGTGGGCACGGGGACTTCTGTACTATCTTTGCAACCACCCGTATATATTTCAAAATGGCCGGGTGTGATGGCTCACACCGTAATCTCAGCACTTTAGGAGGCCAAGGCAGATGGATCACCTGAGGTCAGGAATTTGAGACCAGGCTGGCGAACATGATGAAACCCGTCTCCACTAAAAATACAAAAAAAAAAAAAAAAAAATAGCCAGGTGTGGTGCCATGTGTGCCTGTAATCCCAGCTAGTTGGGAGACTGAGGCAGGAGAATTGCTTGAATCCGGGAGGCTGAGGTTGCAGTGAGCCAAAATCGCACCACTGCACTCCAGCCTGGGCTATGGAGCAAGGCTCTATCTCAAAAAATAATAATAATAAAACCTCAGAGTGTAAAACCTGTAAAGATACATATGGACATATTTATCATAGAAAGTACATAATGCTTGGAATTTGCTTTAAAATAATTCAGTCTGGATTATTTACATAGATTTATATAGATGTATAAATATGTTGATAATTAATGAATTTGTGTGATGATAACATATGGGTTCCTTGGGTTCCTTATACTCTTCTGTGAAAATGTGAAAATTTCTAAAATAAAATGGTTTTGAAAAAAATCTAAAATTAATAACAAGAACAAAAAAATCCAGGACTGATATTTTAAAGTACACAGTAGTCCATACATACACAGTTTTTTGCTGTTTCATTTTTTTTTCCAGGTGATGTCCATTTGACAGATTCTCTTACAGCAGTTAAATAATTTTAATAGGACTCTGTTAGAATGAAACACATTTTTACCTCCTTATATCCTGGGGTCCTACTCATCTGGAATACATCAAATCTCCTAACTGGACTCTCTGATTGCTCCCTTGCTTTTGCATAGGCTGCTAATGATACAACAAGCTGGAGAGGTTATTTTATAACATGTCAGATGGGAAGCATTCCTTACTTCCCCTCTCATCTCATTAAGAGAGGGCCGGGCGCGGTGGCTCACACCTGTAATCCCAGCACTTTGGGAGGCCGAGGCGGGCGGATCACGAGGTCAAGAGATCGAGACCATCCTGGTCAACATGGTGAAACCCCGTCTCTACTAAAAATACAAAAAATTAGCTGGGCACGGTGGCGCGTGCCTGTAATCCCAGCTACTCAGGAGACTGAGGCAGGAGAATTGCCTGAACCCAGGAGGCGGAGGCTGCGGTGAGCCGAGATCGCGCCATTGCACTCCAGCCTGGGTAAAAAGAATGAAACTCTGTCTCAAAGAAAAAAAAAATAAAAGGGAATGAGCCAGTGTCTTTACAATAGCCCAGGCTCCCCAGTTGCCTCTCTGACCATGTCTTCTATGCTCCCCTCACTTGCTCTTCGCCAGCCATCCACCTTCTCTTCTGTTGTCACCCATCAAGTATGCCCTGGCCTCTAAGCCTTCGCATCTGATGTTCCCTCTGTCTTGAACATTCTTCTTCTCATCACATGGCTTGCTCCCTCGCTTTCTTCTGGTTTCCATTCCAATGTCAGCTTCTCAGAGACATGCTTTCGTCTGGCCACATTCAGAGTCCTTATTTATATCCATCCGCTTAGTGTCCAGCCCTGTCCACGTCTTAGGTTTCTCCAGAGCACTTGTCATCTTCTAACTACTGTGTAATCGGCCAAGTTAATTGCTTCATCTGACTCCCCTCACCCAAATGTCAGCCCCCTGAGGGCAGGGACTTTTATCTTTTTTTTTTCTTTTTTGACTACTGTTCCCCAGAACCTAAAAAAAGGGTTTGGCATATAGCATGTGCTCAAAAAATATTTGTTGAATAAATTTTAATCACTACTACCAGATAAAGACTGGCATATCTTGGTCAGCACAGGCAGCATAATGTTAACTACCATGTACTAGGATGACGGTGATAATGATAATAATGAACACATGTCTATGAGGCACTAACTCTTTGCTGGAATGTCTGCCAAATGACTTGTGTGGCCACACACACACACACACACACACACACACCCTTCAAAGAGCTTAAAGCATTTCACTAGGGAGAAGCTATGATGAATTTGTGTGCCCTAATGATGTCTTATTTTTGGTGCTCTAAATTGGTATATCATCATAAGAATAGCTGACATTTACTGAATACCAACTACGTGGCAACGACTCTGCCAAGCATTGGTATTATGATGTCTTTTCATTTTGAAAACAACTATGTGAGGTTGAAACTATTCTTATCTCCCTTTTACAAACCAGTTTGTGGAGATTAAGAAGCCTGCCCGAGTGCTCTTACCCAAAGTGATGGCAGCAGGTGATGAACACGGACCAGAAGCCCAGCTTGTAACCCCCACAGAACCTTTACCACGAGCCAGTCTCTGTGCTAAATACTCTGCAGCATCTGTCTAGTCCCCAAAAGAAGGACCAGAGAAGTTTCCAACACAGCTCGTGGGATGACAGAACCCACATTCGACCCAGGGATGTCTACCTCAAAACAAACCTCAACTGTTCGTGACTCCTCCCTGGTCACCCTACTTAGTGTTGAAGTCCCTTCCACACACACACACCTTTATCATCTTTCACTTTCTTCCAAGTGCTTGACTGACTTAATTTTGTTTATTTTTAGCCTCCCCACTATAATGAAAGCCCCATGAGGGCAAGAATTTAGGGCTGATTCTGAAGCATCCAGAACAGTGCTCAGTATACAGCAGGCACTCAATAATTGCTTTTCCCTGGTTCTAGTTGATGCTCTCTCCTAAGAAAAGGTCCAAAATTTCAGGCAGAAGCAATGACGATGCAAGATAAGAGAGGCCCAGGCAGCTCCTTGCTCTTTGGGATTTGAATACTCTGCATCAAAGAAGGCAGTAGAAGGAAGCTATTCTTGTTTATATTCGGGCCTAGACCTGGAGCTGGGCACACAGTGTAAGCAGCATGAAGATAATTTCGAAGAAGATCCTGGGTCTGAGTTAGAGGTTTGGGGACTAAATGTCTATACAGCTCCAGTGCTTCTCATTAGAGAGTGATTTTGTGCCCACCCACACCCAGGATGCCTGGCAATGTCTGGAGATATTTTTAGTTATCATAACTGGGATCTAGTGGGTAGAGGCAATGGGTGCTACTAAATATCCCACAATTCACTGGACAGTCCCACAACAAAGAATCATCTGGCCCACAGTGTCCATAGTCCCAAGGCTGAAATCCTGCTGTCTGCGTCAGGAGTTCCAAGCATGAGAGAACATTTCTGCTTCTGAGTGTGGTGGGCATTTTCAGGAATCACTTGAAGCCTCTGTGGAAGTGGAAGCCTGTCCTTTGCAAAGGGAATCCAGGCCATGCTGCTGGGATAATCACAGGTCTTGTTTTCAGAAAGTAATTGCCTCCCATTATTGCAGGGATATTACATAAACTGCCAACCAATTCTGAGAAGCCCACAAATAAATTGTACAGAACACAAAATGGCACCCTCTGAAAAAAAATGATTTTTAGGTACAGCCTTGAAGTTGTGCCCTAGAAGTTTCAAGCCAACTCTACCCTAAAGAGCTAGAGCATGCAGAAGCCCAGTGAGCCACCGTGGGAGTGGCTCCAAACCTGTATGCAATGGAGCCTGGGCTAAGGTCCCATATGAGAGTCAGCTGTTGTTCAGGAACTGCAGCCACTCTTGTAATATAATACTGTGTCTGTGGTCATGGCTGTGTGATCCCAAATGTCTGAAGGAATAGCAGGAAATTAAGTTGATGTTAGGCATTTCCAAATATCTAAGTGCTTGACATTTACGGGAAAAAAGAGACTAAATTGCATTTTCCATTAAATTTTGCAGTGCATAGATTTTTCTAGCTAACTAAAACAGAGAGGAAGTATTTGGAGTGATTTGCTACATTTAGGACAATGTCCAGAATCACCATATACGAATACCCAAAACACTGATAAATAAGACCCAGCGACACCAGAGTAATCAATCTGCAAACCAGGGTGGGGACTGAGGTGGGGGTATCTCAATGAGATTAGATACCTACAATGCGTTGATGTGCCTCCTAAATTATTTAAGTATTTATATTTATAGAAACGCTAGACTCAAACCTTAATTTTTCCTAGGCTGTTTCAAACCGTCAAATGTAAGGACAATCATATTTGTGTTTTATTTTGCCTTGTATGGTAAAGAAAGTTGTTGTGTGTGGATGTGGCTGTTTTTATAAGGACTCTGTACCCTCCGCCATGCTGTGCTCTGTTGGTGTTCCAAGCCACAGTGTTGGCTGATTGAAAAGGTCTCTACTTCCGCACTGCTCACTCCCCAAGCATCCTAGAGTGTGCTTTTACATTCCCATCATTCTGTTCCTACTCCTTTGTGAAGTCACTCCTGTCTGATCTCTCTTACTGCAAGAAGAGAAGCAGGGAGAAGGAAGCCTGAGGAATGTTTGGCTCTCAGGAGACAAAATGTGCAGGAAAATGGAATGGGATCCCTGAGGGAGGAAGGACATTGCAGGGTAAAGAGGACAGAGTCCTCAGGTCCAATCTAAGACAATGGGAAGTGAACCAGGAAGGGATACACAGCAGATGATCTGGAAGTCTTAGGTAGATTTAGGATAGAAGTAGGTGTCTGGAACAAGGAGCCTTAATGGGTGTCTGTAGCTGAACCCTTGGTGAGGAGGGAGCTACTGGGCCACGAGAATTTTTGCATCATTGGCTTATAATCCAATTCCTTCCTGCTTGCTTCTCATGCCCATTCATTCTGCATTTGACATTGAAGACCACTGCCTCCTTCCCAAATACACCGACTGCTCATTGACTTGTTTCTTAATGCTTCTTTCTCTCCCTCATTTGTGGGCTATCCTTCTTCTTCCTTTCTTCCCCTAAGAATAATTTATATTTTACTGTCTTCATTCCTATGATTGTTTTCCTTAAGGATTATATTTGATATCAAAATCGCCTCTACAATTTCTCATCAATATCAACTGTGATAATTAATGACTTTCAGGAAAAACAGTTTTGCACGTCAAGCTACTTGCTGAATTATTACAAACTGGTATTCCACCATCAACTTGAACTGAATATGTCCAAGCCAAAGTAAATCACCATGCTCTACTTCAAAACATTCCCCCTCCTCTTATCTCTCAGATTTCTGTCCACCTTACCAAATTATCTTAGTTGAAAATCATTCACAGTTTAGTACCAGTTGGCAAGCAATTTTATGCTATGGCACAATAACAACATCAAAGAAAATCTATCCCTATGTTTTGATTCACTATTCACACTTCTGGAAATATAACCCAAAGAGTAAATACAAATTATAAAAAAATGCTACATACATAGAATTATTTTTGATGTAGAGGTGGCAACTAACATATTTCAAATTTGAGACGTCACTAAGTAAATACATGGGGAAATGTGTGCTAACATAAAAATAGAAAAGCAAGATAGACATTTGTGCTTATGATGATTAAAACAGAATATAATATGCATATAAAAGGATTAAAAATCCACTAATATTTATAGTTTAAAGGTATGTATCCACATTTCTTTTTAACTGTATGTTATTTAAACTGAATTACACCTATTTAAAAGGGAAACTTCATCATCTTTGATGCCTCTTTTTTGTTTGGCTGCTAATTTTACATGTTAACTCCTCACACATCAATTATATCCTTTATTTCCTTTTCGTTTTTACTGTCCCACCTTTGTTCAACCCCTGATGATATTGATTCACTGAATGATTTTGATTTTCATTCCCTCCCAGGCTTTCTCCATTTCCTTCCTGTGTTGTTAGACAGCCCAAAAGAACGCGTTCCAACCAGAGGGATCTGTGGCATTGTTCTGATGAATAAAATATTGGCAGAAACTGGCTGTTAAATTCTAGGAGCACTACCACTTTTCAGAGGATGAAAGAGCATGAAGGTGACTTTCCTCCAAGGATGGTGGAAGAAAAAGTTGACAGAGCCTGGGTTCCTGGCAGCATCGTTGCGGAAGCTGCTTCCGACCCTCTTTTTGTAGGAAAAAAGTAACCTTTTGAGCTACAGTTTGTTGTCTGTTACTTGTAGCCGAATGCATTGCCAATGAACATCTTGTCTCACTGCCTCCCTGCTTATAGCCTCACACTGTTCACTTCAGCTTACACTTTTATAAGGGTAAAAGAAGAAAGACCAGCAAATAGTACTAAATAAACATTGACAATAAAAGCAAAAAACAGCTGGCAGGCAAAAATAATGTGGAAGTTCAAAAATTACAAAATGCATGTAAAAAAAATTGTTTTTGAGATGGAGCTTGCTCTGTTGCCCAGGCTGGAGTGCAGTAGCAAGATCTCAGCTCACTGCAACCTCTCCCTCCTGAGTTCAAGTAATTCTCATGCTTCAGCCTCCCAAGTAGCTGGGATTGCAGGTGTGTACCACCACACCCAGCTAATTCTATTTTTGTATTTTGTTTTTAGTAGAGATAGACTTTACCATGTTGGCCAGGCTGGTCTCTAACTGACCTCAGGTGATCTGCCCACCTCAGCCTTCCAAAGTGCTGGGATTACAGGTGTGAGCCACCACGCCTGGCCAAAAAAAAATGCTTAAAGAGTTGTGTAGGTCCATTTAGTAAATGGTTAAAGAAGTTCTGCACATCAATAGTGACTTAGGGCATCACTACTAAAACCACAGTATAGTGTAATAATGAAGTCTCCCCAAAATATGCATTCAGATTTTGTCTACAGTAGATACAATAGTGAGCCAAACATATAAGACCCCCACTCTCATGGAGCTTAGAATTGGACTGGAAGGAAAGTACATGAACAAGATAATTACATGAGTAAGTAATTTAAACCTTGCTATGAATTATCCAATTAAAGACTGAGTTTTATAAAAGAGAGCCTGGCCCAGTGCATGTATTAGTGGGGTAGGGGGCAGGTAAGGAAGTCCTCCTTGGGAAAATGCTAGATGTATAAACCTGCTCTGTCAGAAAAAGGAACAGAGGAGGAGGAAGGGAGACAGCAACAGCATTTGGGGAAAGTTAAGGCATATACACAGGTCCTGCGGCAAGGGGACAGATACTGAGCTGGAGTGCCTTAAAGAAGGTCAGGTAGCTCACCCCTGTAAGTGTAAATTTGTTCCAACTTATCAAGAAAAGATGAAATGGTGTTCATTGCATTCTGCTTACGAAGAAACTAAAAGTATGCAATTGAGTTGCTAAACATTTCCACTTGGAAAAATAAAATCAAACTAGTTTATGGCTGAAAATAGTAACTGTAATTTTGCATAAAGTCATTCTAGACATATTTTTAAGCATCTAGTAATTACCAGGAAATATGCTTTGGAGAGCTCAAATAAATAATGAAGGAACTGAGGTAAACAAACAATTCCAGTTAAGCATAATGAGCACTCTGATAGAGGGGTCATCAAAGGCTATGGGGACACTGAGAAAGTGAAAAATTAATTCACTTGGTGTTGAATTATCTTGAAAATTCATCATTTGCCAAATGATACCAAACAAACTGTGACTGAATATGAACATAAACCAGAAAATCTAGATCTGACAAATCTCCAAAGGTAGCAGAATTGTTTAATGGACTTAAAAGTACACAAGCCTATCTCAAAAGCAACTCTGTGAATTAAACCACCCTCACTAGGCTTGGGCAATCATTCACATAACTAGATTTGAGGATAATTGAATTTCAGAATATGTATTCAAGATTATTTTAAATGAAAGAAAACACTGAATTAAACCTGATTATACACACAAGTCAGGGTTGAATATAAAGGTAGAAAGAGCCAATGTAAGTTTAATTTGTTCTTCTGTTAAAATACAAATAAATACATATTTTTTAATAGTAAGCACTACAATTAGCCTTTTCATTCGTCATAGTGTATTAGATTATAGATAAAATAGAAGCCAGAGACTTGGTTCTTTGCACTGGCTCTGCCAATAAGCAGCTGTATTAAGACAGAGTCACATGATTTCTCTAATTCCCAATCTCCTTATTATAAAAGATGATAATTTCATTGGTAGTATCCTATAATTCTAAAATAGTTACTCCAGAAAAATCATACACCACTATATTATTTTCACTGAATTCAATATTGGCTAACTGCAATTGTAAAAACTCAGGAGACTACAAAGCCATTTCACCAATAATTTGCCAGGCCACAATACATCAGAATTTGTAAATGACACTTTCAACTTATCAAAGGTGACTGGCAAGGATCTAATGCCGGGTAATTGTGAAGCTACATGAAACTTAATGGTGGCTCTAAAGCACAGTGAAGGATACGTAGTCTCATTAACTAGGAAACCATACTGAGAAGTCAGGTACAAAACTTCCAATGAAATCTATGCCTTTCTCTTAGATACAGGAAAGAAACAAACAAACAATACAACAACAACAAAAAAACAAAATTTAACAAACATAGTATCAAATTTCCTTATACATTATTATAAGGATGAATGAAACTTGTGTATACTGTTTCTGTTATAGAATACATTTTTGGAAATCTCAATCATTTTTACCTAAAGTGATTGACAAAGTTTCTGAAAGCAAATGAGTTCCAATATGTGTGCGAATGAGGAATCTGATAATTTTAAAAAATTGGATTTGGTTTTGACACTGGATCGAAAAAGTGACACACTAATTAAATGCAGTGCTACATAATAATTCTAAGTGTAATTGCGGTATAATTTTTCTGACATGTATTTACAATCCATCTCCATCATAATTATTATGCACAGATTATGTTACTTTGTTTTTTAAGTTCTCCACTCTCTCCTTGAAGTGCAAGCTTTTCAAATATGTGATCATTTAAAAATATATGGTGCCAACGATACCTATCTTATCACAGGATTCATTATACGAATAATAACAATACTAATATTTATGCTAATGCCTAATGTTCTGGAAGTCAACCTTGTATTACTTTTCAGCTCAATTTATAAAAGTAAGAACATTGGGGAAGGAGGATCATTTTGTAATTTTTCTGTAAAACAAAAGAGTCTCTCCTGTTCTTTCCTATGCCATCCATCTCTTCTCTGACTAGTGACAGGTAGGCTTGTATACTTCTAAGTTCATTTGACATGACACAACAGTTTTGACAAATGTGAATGAGGTGCCTCCTGCAGTTTTTAATGGGAAGGAGCATCCATACCACACATGTTTTCAAGGAAAATGGCCCCAGCCTTCAAACCCAAAAACGCTGGTGGACAAACACAGCTGTGGGTCAGCTCACCTCTTTCCCTATCCAGACTGCATACCCTCTTCGTTAAGTATCCTATTAATGATGTGATACAAGGAAATGCAACATTATTTGACAAGACTAAAACAAAATTAATGTATGGAATTACATATTTAACAGAAAGATGAAAAATAGTTACATGTAAAGATGTGTTGAGTTCTGTGATGGTTATTGTTACATATCCACTAGGTTGGACTATGGTGCCAAGTTGTTGGGTGAAATGTCAGCTTAATATTGCTGTGAAGGTATTTTTAGATGTAATTAGCATGTATAATCCCTTGACTTTGAGTAGAGCAGATTGCCCCCTACCCTATACTGTAGGCGGGCCTCACCCAATCAGTTGAAGACCTAAAGAGCAAAAAACAGGTTTCTTGAGGAAGAAGAAAGTCAGCTTTCAGACTGCAGCAGAAAAATTCTACTGGAGTTTCCAGCCTTCAAACTGGAGCCTGCAACAGCAGGTCTGACTTGAATCTGCAGCCTGCCAATTGCTCCGTAGATTTCAGACTTATCAGGCCTTACAATCACTCTCTCACTCTATCTACGTGTGTGTGTATATGTGTACAAGACTGCAGCAGAAAAATTCTACTAGAGTGTCCAGCCTTCAGACTGGAGACTGCAACAGCAACTCTGACCTGAATCTCCAGCCTGCCAATTGCTCTGTAGATTTCAGACTTACCAGGCCTTACAATCATTCTCTCTTAATCTGTGTGTGTGTATGTGTGTGTGTCTGTTTGTGTACATGTATATGTATATACATGTTTGTGTGTATAGAATATATATTTATGTATGTGTTCTATTGTTTCTCTTTTTTCTGGAGAACCCTAATATTAATTTATTCAGAACATTAATAGTTATTCTTTTTGAAAAACACTTTTTTGTTGTATATTTGACATTGATAGTCTGTACCAACCCTTGGCAAGTTATTACAAATTTCATGCTTTTAATGTGATTTTAAGTTAATGGTATCTGTTTGTCTCCCATCCTATGGAATATTACACACACAGAGTTCAGTCATTTTGTATGAATATAGTAGCATAAGTATATATTTATATCATATATATTTATTGTATACATATTATATGTATTTACATATTATACTCTCATGTGTTATGATGACAAAAATTTTTAGAAGTACAATGTATATTACAAAATTTTCAATTGTAGGACTTGTTTTAGATCCATTTAAACCTTAAGAAATAGTTCTTCTTAATAAATATTACTAGCTTCATACGGGGAAACATATTTAAAAATACTTTTA
The DNA here is from genome assembly GCF_009761245.1 of Sapajus apella. Taxonomy (NCBI): domain Eukaryota; kingdom Metazoa; phylum Chordata; class Mammalia; order Primates; family Cebidae; genus Sapajus; species Sapajus apella. Next base: position 6,361,137 of record NW_022437029.1, on the reverse strand, counting down.
TAGGCAGCTAATAAATTATAATAACTTCATTTTTAGATCAAAGTTATATTCTTTAAAATCATAAATGGCACATTGAAAATAACATTTTTTAATCTAACAGATAGATATTAAAATATTGAAATTACAGGTCTTAAATTGTTTTTTAATTACACACAACAATTTTGAAATGGGCATCCTTCAGAAAGATAAGACCCTTCCAGTGATAGGCTGAGAACAAAGGGTACTTACTAACTGCAGAGTCATAGGAGGTCGAGTTGTGCTCGCCTCTCATGAAGGGGTACGGAGACAGGTAAGCGTGTGTGCAGTTCTTGGATGGTGGCTGATTGGCTAGGAAGGATAGCAAAACAATGGCACTTGTTATTGAAAAGCTCAGTGATGATTCATCCCTAATGGAACAGAAATACAGAGCACAAAGGTTACACAAGCAAAATAAAACTACTGGTTCCATCAACAAATTCAGAGAATTGCTCTGAGGAGGAAAGCCTTCTAGGAAACTCATATCAAGATGCACATGAGACTTGGAAGGTGGATTCATCCAGAACATCTAGCTACATGACATAATTCAATGGAAAAAATGAAAATGCCCTTTATATCAACTAACAATTTAAAATACCACATTCTATATATTTTCACATGCTCTCTGGTACCTAACAGTGTCTAGCACACAGTAGGGATTAAAAATAATTGTTTTAAAAATCTAATACACTTAAGTTTAACCTTGATTAGTTCGAATTAATAAAAAAAATTCTTCTATATCCATTTTATTTTAGGGAAAGAATGCAGATGATAGGTCATACAAATTAATAATTCAAATAATTTTTAGTATTTGAAAACATCACAACATGGAACTTTTACATTGTCTGAAAATTTAAAAATTTTGTATGTACACTTTAAGGTGGACAGAAATATTGAAATATTCTTTCTTTCTGTAAGTCTTTAGTAAAATCTTCCTCTTGCACAGTTTGACTTACTTCCCTTTACCAAAGTCTAAATAATTTCCACTGGCAAGTTGTATGCTTATTCTCCTGTCCCAAAACCCACTGTAAGATAGTCTATCAAGTAGTTGCCTCAAAAGGCTCCTTCATCACTACTTTGTTCCTTATATATATGCCAACTTAAACACCAGCTTGTTTAAGTCTTCAGGGACCTTCTATTTTTATTAAATATTCCATAATACTGGCTATTGTGTAAATACCACACTTTGATTTTTGATAAGAAGGCTAATAATTTCAATTTTCAATAAGCTTTAGGCTAATAAGCAGTTCTTTCATTGTTGACTACAATGAAATAAGTGCTAGCTATTTTCAATAAATTGATTTTCAAAGATTAATTCAATATAAAAATACAGTTGAAGGAATGCATTATAGTTTTTTAAAGTTATGTTACTTTAAAAAAGAACTTTAAAGTTTCAATGAGAACACAAACATCAAAGGCAAGGCATTTCTTGATAGTGCTGACAAACTTGGTTAAAGCCCAAATAATATACGCTTTCATCTGCCATTGCTGGTAATTAAGTTTCATTACTTAAAAAAAGATACTGTTAACTTTGAAGCTATGAAGCTATGAATATGAAATAATACATGTCTATTTATGGATTTTTACATTTGAGATTTCAAGGGCTGATAGCAAAAAATCTCATTTATTTGCAACACAGTATGCATAGACACTTGAAAAAATGCTATAGACAATATCCATTCCATTTGTTAGAGTTAGTATATTCTAAATAGGAGCAGAGAAACAGTGGATAATTCAGTTTTGCCATAAATATTTGGACTCCTGTTTTAAGCTAGAAGATAAAATAATTATTCCTATAGCCATGTCTACTTACTGAAAAGGAATCTCTACATGAACCTTTTAAAAGCATCTAATTGAGATTTTATGACTCACATCCAGTCCTCTAGAAGTGATATATACTCTGTAAGAAACTATTCATTTTTATTTTAGAGACAAGAGGGAAAATAAAGCTAAATTGTACTTACTATACCAGAACTTCCAAATATTGGAGTCATTCTCTTCCACAATCCCATTAAACCAACATCTCCAGAAGAACCCTTCATGGTGAAAAGTGACATTCTCTATCTGCACAGAACAAAATGAAGTAACTTACCATCAATACAAGAAATATAATCAAAATCATTACATTCAGTAAATTTTTAAAGACATGTATTTTATCCCAAATAACGATGCTTAGTAGCTTTCTACATATCTCTTCTATGAGGAAATAGACACTCCACTACGATTCTCTGATTTCAAGAGGATACAAAAGACTATCTTCGTAACTACCATGTGCATCACTATTTTGAAGAAAGACTCACATTCTGTTCACCTGAACATCTCCCCACTTCAGTTGCAAGAAGCCAATAATCCGATCCAAAAGCCACCAAAAAGAGTAAAACCCCCAAAGCACCAAAGAGAGCCCCAAAGAAGATGGCGATATTTAGTCTCATTTTCAATTCACTGGTTTCCTTTAAATTAAACGCAAAATTTTAAAATGGTAAGACACCTAGCTTCTCAGAAACAACAAAATAATAATAATAATTTTGAGTCCAGAGAATTTTCTTGAGAAGGCTGCCCTAGCTCATGTTTTGGTGGCTTCTCGCTCACGCCTCGCTGGTAGATTTGTATTCGCTTTGCTCTCCCCTGGAGGGACTCCAGCCCAGCAGCTGAGAATTGCTGGCTATTTTAAGAAAGTGATTGAGGAGCTGTCGTTCTCCCCTGGGTATCAAAAAATAGCTGACCTTCCACTGACTATAGTGAGAAGTATCAGGAGCTGGCTCAGATTATCATTATTGCATTTGGGTAATCCACAGAAGTAGAAAGAAGATGGAATGGCTATGAAGTCATTGAAAGGACTGGTCCAAATCTCAAGTGTCTGAACAAGCTCCTGTTAGTCTAGAATGTCCGTTACAATTCCAAAGGTACTTAGGACTCTTTGAAGATATATAAATCACAGATATAAAGAACCACAAAGACCAATCTTGAATACAATTGAAGTTGTAATTAACTTAATTCCTTTTGGACATTTTTTTTTGTGGTAGAAAATAAGGTTTTGGTCAAATACTCTAACATAACACAGTACAGTTCAGGTTTATAATCTAAACATTCAGATGTATACTTAAAAGGTCAAGAATGTCCATGGTAACATAATTCCTGAAAGTATAAAGAACAGCTTTTATGCAGCATACACCGGTGACATAAAAACAACACTTTCTGCAGCAGCCTCCTGAGTGTTATGCAAGTTATTCCAAATAATTATCCCCAGAGTGGACTGATGAAGGAAGTCTCAAAAATATATTACTTCCTGAATAAAGATGAAAGAACCTGATCTACTTATTTTTCCTTCATTTTAAATTATCTAACTTCCTTGAAAGATGAATCATACTTTACTCTACAGACCCCCTAATAGCAATGAATCTACACTTTCTTCAAGTATTGACTCTTTACAGCTTATTTGTTTGTTTTGCTTTTATGTCTGATACACCAAAGGAGAGCATTTTTCGAAGTATCTGTGTTCATTTAAAATCTTGCATCTTTCCTTTGGTTATTGTTTTTATATTCTCAACAATAATCTGGACCACTTAATCTTCCAAGGAGGCATCTCAACTCTACCAGCTTTCTTCACCCCTTCTTTTGTGTGGCATGAGATAGATCTTTACAATAGATACTGTGAGGAGAAAAATACCCTCAATAAAGATGAAGGGCCCTGGTAGGCTGTAGCTATAGGCAATCGAAGGAATTCAAAAGCTATGAATAAGGCTGGGTTGGTAGCTCATGCCTGTAATCCCAGTACTTTGGGAGGCCAAGGTGAGTGGAGTTCAGGAGTTTGAGACCAGACTGGCCAATGTGGTGAAACCCCATCTTTACTAAAAATGCAAAAAAAAAAAAAAAAAAAAAAAGCTGGGCATGGTGGCAGACCCCTGTAATCTCAGCTACTCAGGAGGCTGAGACTGGGGAAACATTTGAACACTGGAGGTAGAGGCTGCAGTGAGCCAAGACTGCGCCACTGCACTAAGACAACAAGAGCAAAAGTCTTTCAAAAAAAAGAAAAATAATGAATAAGATTCTAAGCCATATAGAATGTTACACAATCACTAACTATGAGGATTTAAGTTGAGGGTTCATCTGAGCTGATCACTCATCTGATGCTTAAATATTTTTATAAGACTTCCCACACCATCAAGCTATGACATTTCTAGCCTGTGGCATTTAAGGACATCAGTAAATGCCATAACAGCTCTGCCTGATTTTCTGCCAAAAGCTGCATCCTAGGAGTTTGCAGATTATTTATTCTATTCTGTACTCTGAGATTGTGCAGCACAATCAGTCCTCTGTTGTGTCACAGAACATTCTGATATTTTGAAGGTAGCCCTCATCTCATGCCTCATCAGTCACAGTCCTCACCCAACCCTACAGAGAAGTCTTCTTTTTTCTAAGCTAAACACTCTATTCCTTTAAACACCCTTTAGATTGGTACAACTCCAAACCTTCTCCTCTCTGCTCTGGTTCTTTCCTACAATTTTCAAGTGCTCTATTGAAGTGAGCCATAGCAAAATATTCTAGGTATATTCTAGCAGTTTAATACAACCACAGTTCTTATCTGGATGCTGTACCAAAAGTAATAATGACCTCACAATGATGTTTATTCATGCCCTAATCCTAATCCGTGAATATGTTACTTTACACGGAAATATCCTGGATTATACAAGTGGTCTCAATTTTATTACATGAAACCTTACATGGAAAGCAGGGAACCAGTCCTGACAAAGTGGCCAGAGAGAGAACTATGACCACAGCAAAAGGGGTAGACAGTTGCTGGTTTGAAGATGAAGGAAGGGGACCACAAGCCCCTTGAACCTTCTCCCCTTGAGCCTTCAGGAAGGAATGCAACCCTGTCCACAAATTTGAGCTCAGTGAGATCCCTGTGGAATTTATGACTTCTGGATCTGTAGGATAGCAAATCTATGTTGTTTTAAGCCACTAATTTTGGGGCAATTTTCTACAGTAGCAATATAAACTAAATACAGATGCTATTCTATAATTAATGCCATATTAGAGCAAAGTAAATTTTCTGCAGGGAGGAGAATACATCTTCAGAAAGTACTTACTGTGAACTTCTGAGGGTCCAGGCATTTTATCAGATATCAAGATTATGATATATAGGCCTTGACTTTGAGGAGTTCATGAGCTAGTGGGAAAAAAAGAGGTCTGTTAGAACAAAATACACGGGGGTTTAATAATGAGTTCTGGTCATCCTGTACACATTTTACTGCTCTCCCACATGCCCCCCCCACCCCGGACTAGTGTAGTTGTGGTTGCTGTGGTTGCACACTTGTGGTTGTAGGTGACACTATTGTTGTCTGGAATGAAGGAGAAATCTGCTGGATAGGAATATTTTATTTATTTTACTTATATTTCAATGGTTTATGGTTAAAATTCCATTCATTAATATTAAATCTTTAACGCACACACATACACAAAAGTAGATTTTTTTAAATTAGTAGACAAGAGTATTAGACTTTGTTGTTACTATTTATCACAATTTTTGTCTTTGTCAGAGAAAAGGATCATCTTTCTGAACTAGTTTCATCAATGAATAACATTTTCTCACCATTTTTGGTTTATCCAAAAATACATAAGCATCATCATAAAAATGTTACTAGTGGGATTGTAGGACAGGGCAGAGTCCAGATAAATGCCACGAAAGATCATTCTCCAGGGGAGCATTCCCTCAGGAAATAGGTATGTTTTTTCAATATATTAAATCAGTCATTAATTTAATTAACATCAGAATTTCCAGTCATTCATATGTGTGCATCTATTGAGAAAAATATCACAGAATACTTTTGCTATCATAAAACTGAGCCATTTTAGCTTGATAATTCTCAATACTTAGCATAGGGCTTGGCACAGAACAGGCACTGAAATAAAACAGAAATCAATTTGTGGTAGGAGTCTTGGCTGAGATGCAAATACATGACCTCCTGAGCAATCCAACTGACAATCTACCCCCAAAAGAAACTGCTAATCTTGCCCAGCTTGGTCCTTGTTAAGCTCTGGAGTGCTGGATTTTAGCAGGGTGCATGTTTCCTGTACAGATGTTTGCAAATCATCTTTTAAAAAATACTTATTAGACTTCTGCTAACGAAGAAACGAAATGGAGCTTACCATCAAGGGGGCAAAACGTGTCTTTCTTCTTCAGAAAATTGGACATTCGCCTGTCACTTGAAACTCTTCTAATTTTCCATGATTCCTAAGGAATTTTAATAGCTATTCAGCGTTGCTTCCCCAAGTTATGTCAGCAGCCTAAGAAAATGTCCATACACTGGGAAGGAAGGCTGTTAAGCAGCTGTGGTGTTCTTTACAAATTTACAAATTGAGACACAGGTTCTCTCTTCCCTTTCTCTTCTTCTAATGAAAGTCAAGGAAATGAGGGGAGACAGGCCTGGCTGAGCTCCAACCTCAACTCCTAATAATCCTATAATAAAGTAGCTTCACTGCTAGTCTATATATCTATCCCTTATGGGAATATTAATTCTATCTTTATATTGATAAGGTTATCACACTGAGTGATATGGTTTGGATTTGTGTCCCCACCCAAATCTCTTGTCAAACTGGAAGAGGGACATGGTGGGAGGTGATTGGATTATGGGGATAGATTTTCCCCTTGCTGCTCTCATGATTGTGAGTTCTCACGAGATCTGATGGTTTAAAAGTGTGTAGCACTTCCCGCTTCACTCTTTTTCCTGCCACCTTGTGAAGAAGATGCTTGCTTCCTCCTCACCTTCCATCATGATCGTAAGTTTCCTGAGGCCTCACAGTCATGTTTTCTGTTAAACATACTGAACTTGAGTCAATTAAACCTTTTTTCTTCATAAATTACTCCATCTCAGGTAGTTCTTTACAGCAGTGTGAGAACAGACTAATACACTGAGTCACTAGGGCCACAAGAATAAACATGGTGTCTGAACATCAATCCTGTGGGAGAAGTTGATTGTCAAAAATGTAAACTGCGGTGCCTAATAGTAGCTAACATGCATGAGCCTCTACCATGTGGCAGGCACCATGATGAGTTCTCCAGTACCGTGATCAGTCTTTAGAAGGCAGACTATGAAACAACCAGTGTCTCTGTGGGCGTCCACTATCTTGGGCAGGAATTTTACCACCTGAAGGTCTTCATAGTGGTAGGAGTAAAAGATCTTCTCAGTGACACGAAGAAGGACAAGAGGTAAGCAAGGAGGGATCTCCATGGGGTCCCACTACTAAAGGCAACACATAATAATTTATAGGTAATGACTTTATGTTTATTTCCTCAATGTCACCCCTTTACTTTGTTTAAGACCTTCAACTTGTCCTCCCTGCGCTCCCAAGTCTAAATGAGGAGGCAATGTGGCTGAGTGGGGACTGCGAAGTGATCATCCAAGAGAAGATGAGCCCGGGGAAAAATAATAGGACCTGCCAGTACCAGGTCTGCTCCCCATCTAGATACTCTACTATCCCTCTTTGCCAGTCTTAGAACTGGATTTAGCTTAATTTAGAAAATTTGGAGTTTCCTTTCACTAATGAGTGATCTTGAGCCAACGGCTCAACTCTCTGAGTTTCCGTTTGCTTGTTTGTTTTTTCTTGAGATGGTGTCTTGCTCTGTTGCCCAGACTGGAGTGCAGAGGCACAATCTCAGCTCACTGCAACCTCCCTCTCCTGGGTTCAAGTGATTCTCCCACCTCAGCCTCCCAAGTAGCTGACACTACAGGTGTGCACTACCATATCCAGCTAATTTTTTGGGAGTTTTAGTAGAGACAGGGCTTCACCATGTTGGCCAGGTTGTTCTCCAACTCCTGACCTCAGGTGATCTGCTCACCTTGGCCTCCCAAAGTGCTGGGATTATAGGTGTGAGCCATCTTGCCCAGCAGGTTTCTGTTTTTTGATATGAAAAATGGCAACATTACTTCAGAGGATTATTGGGGGTACTTGGTAAGATGATGTGTATCAAATGAGCTGGTATTTCTATGTATTAGCCTTCTATTCTGCTTTAACTGGAGGTCACAGTTCTGATAAAGAAACTAAAAAACAAATAATGAAACAAAATTTAAAAGCAAAAAACACAATAAAATAAAACTCCCTTTGCTAGCACTGCAAATCTGACTGAAATCTATTTCACCAGATTGATTTCTCACCAGGTGTTCCCAGTATTCCCACACCAATACATAACACATCACCCTTCCTCCTGGACCAACAGTAGCTCCTCAAATCTTTGCTCCCTGATTAGAAGGCCTTTCTCTTTCATCTACCTGATGACCTCTCCATTAGTTCCTTCAACAAATATTTACCACATGCCTACTATGAACTACATGTTCCCTTAGGTGTTAACAGCAACACTCTGCAAGGAGACTCACATAACTCACATGACAAATTTTCATATGTGTTTTATTATACTCTCCCTTTCCTAGACAGTTTTTAGAATCCATATGTTGTGGAGCAAACTGAGTCAATAAATGTTTTTTCATCAATCAAATCAGTTTAATAATGATGAGCAAACAAAGAAAAGTTCACATACAATTTGCCCCCTTATTCTTAATGATGTTACTGGGGACACTGGTTCCTACAAACAGTATCCCCTTATGAAGGCCAGAGGGAAATATCTGAGTGCTAAATACAAGTTGAATTTCTACAGAGCACTGCTGTCATTTTTCATCCTAAAGACACTATCAATCTTGATTCATTTGACAAATATTTGTAATATCAAGCATATATCACTTGCCTGCTCCAAGACATACCATGCTGTGCCCTGGGTGGATACTGTGACTAGAATGTGCTCTCTGGCCTCAATGAGGTAATATTCTCATGTAACTGAGAGTGCTTCTCTCTTCACTTCGGTACCTGGTAAGATCAAAGGCTAAGTACAAACGGTGATGTGCCAGCTTTCACCCTGCCTTCCTTAATTCCCTTCCTGTGCTCCTCACACTTTTTTATGTGCTTATATACAATGCTTGAAATGTTTTTGAGAACAAGGAAAGCACTCAACAATAAAACAAACCAACAAAGACAATTTGTAAAATCAGGTATCGGAAGGAGTAACGTGCCTGGCTAAGAACACTGGTATGGTTCTTCCATTTGAAAAGCTCTGTAACCTCATTGGTTATCCTTTCCTTTTTTCCCTCTTATTCTGTTTATTTCGGTCATAATTTCATTTGGAAATTCTTCTGGTTTCCTGGAAATCATATTTCTTTTAGAGTCTCTATTCAGTTAGAGAAATTGCAGCGAAAATGTTCTAAGTTTGTTTCTTAAATTGAAAAATTAAAAAAGCAATCTGTTAAAATCTAGAGTCCACTAAGATCAATAACATTCCAAGATATTATGGTAAATTCTACCCTTGGTTTTCACAAGTTAAATAAGACTTGGTAAGCAACAGCTAGATGACCATAAGCCACAGAAGGCTTTGCCTGTTTTGATTCAGTTCTTTTTACTTAACTTTTTAGTTAACTTGTTTTTATTATCGGTAGGTAGACTGAAACTGAGCACAAATCTCAAGTCACATTTGTAAGTGATCATGAGCAAAACATTCTTTTTCCTATAGTCAAAATTGCTAATCCTAATGTTGCAATATTCTTAATTAGCTCAAAATACCTAATGATATTATTTAAACATTCCCAAAACAAAATGAATTCTAGTTTGCTTTAGTTTAAAAACACAAGCCTGGCATTGCTCAGCACCCAACAATGCTGAACAAATTTTTAAACAAATGTAGAAATCAAACTGCCGCGGCTTCTACAGACTGCAAATCCATGTTCTAGAAAATCCATGTTCTAAAATTCATGTTCTATAGACTGTTAATCCATGTATCTTTGGTAATCATGGAAATCTGAGCATGGTGGCTTATGTCCATGGATTATCAAAGAAAGTTCTGACATCTTTTTTGGAGATTTTAGGGTAGATTCTTCTTTCATGGGATAGTATAAGTCTACAATACCTCATCTGCCACCCTAATATCCAAAGTCTCTGAAAACCCAAAGCTTTTGGCAAAGCAGATCTGATCAACATGAGGCCATATAAACTACAGAGTGGGTCCTCATATATTTTGTGGCATAAATATGAATATGTTTGATTTATTTCCAGGTTCCCAGGTTCCACAAGTGGGTGTTAGGTAATGCACAATATATTCATCGTGTACTTTTGTAAAATCCCCCAAATTCTGAGTTCTAAACATATCTGGTCCAAAGGATTACACATAAGGGATTGTGGCCCACCATCCTAGGCCCAGGACATTAAACTGAGAGATGACCTGAAGAACAATTGCTTCCGTATGATCCTTATTGAAACAGATTTTTACTGCCCATGAGCCACATGTCTCTGTGACTCTAAGGACCCTTTAATCTTAGTTTTGTATTATGCTTTGTGATTCTTGTGTGACATCCTCTCCACTACCTATCAGTATAAAACACGGCCATATTGTAAGCATTTTGAGGGATTATTCACAGGTTTTCTAGTCTTACACATAGTACAAGAACAACAAATAAACTACATATGGCAATAAGTGGTTCAGTTTTTGTTTAGTGTGGCATCCCTTACACCCAGCACAATTCTGTAAGGTAGGTAATTTAGCTATTCATCTTACTGAGCTGAATTAAATTAGTTTGAACACTGCCACCTGCTGGCCACAGGTAAAATTTGCATTTCATGATACATTATCACAGGTAGTTGGGATTTTTATCTGTCAAAAATGTAGAACTGGCTGAGCGTGGTGGCTTATGTCTGTAATCCAAGCACTTTGGGAGGCTGAGGAAGGAGGATATTTTGAGCCCAGGGGTTCTGGACCAGCCTGGGCAACATAGCAAGACCCTATTTCAAATTATTTTAAAAATAAAAGTATATACAGTAGAACAATGACTTACTAGTTTCATATTATTTGATGCTGAATAGCCTTATCTAAGATAGTTTCATCTAAGCACCTAGATCCCCAATGAACAGTTTCCACTGACAATGACTACAGCAACATCCATAAGCTCATTCACCTCATTAATTTAGGCAGTTTATGCTCATTTAAACTGATAGTTACCTACACAAGTAATTCATACCAAGGGAGTTATACGACAAAAATATCCTTCCCTCTGCAAAAGGTTTGCTACCTACCTCCAGGCTCTGTTTCATGCAGAACTCTCTCAGTGCATTTAAGTATAATAACCCTTGAAAGAGGAAAAAAAAAAACCTTAAAATTCATTTGTTAAAATCCTGCCTTCAAATGCAATTAGGACACAGTAAAACATTTCACAAACAAAACTGGGGACCAAAGAGTGAAAGCATTTAATATAGAATTTGGAGGATTTTAGAATCTAAAATGCTGAGACTTATAGGAATAGATCTATTTTATAAAAATATATACATTTTAAACTATTGTAATTTCAATTTAATTTCCTCATCCATTTGTTTAGAGTTAAAATAATTCTAAGTTTGCATATTACACTTCATATGCTAGAAGCTGCGTGAATGAAAAGGTTCTCCTCTTCTGTCCCTCAGTTATAAAAGTGCTCTGCATATTTCTTACGTGCAATGACTTGAGTCTTAATTTAGAGAAAGAAATTCTGATTTATCCTCATCTCTGGGTATATTACTAGTTCCTTCAGTATCATCCTGGATTAGAAAGGAGTTTAATACGCATGTTCCTTGCTCATTAATATTTAGATGGTGATCATCCCTATATTTAAAACAGTACTCAAAGGCATAGTATTAGTTGGATCTGTATTATCTCCTACACCGGTCATAACTGAAACAATGCAGATTATGACAATTTCCTTGGCAAAGACAGTGTCCAAGGAGACTGGATAAACGCACACCCTTACACTGAAGGACCAGCAGAAAGGAAAGGACTCATCTCCAACCAAAAATATATATACATGTTACTATGTACTGTCCTATGCATCATGTTAAGCTTTCAACAAAATACTAAGAATATACCAAAAAAAAAAAAAAGGGAAAAATAAAACAAGTCCAAGTTCCACTTCTAGAATAACAGTGTGAGGAACTCCATGACCCACTCACCAGTGGAACAAGTATAACTGATGAAAACCATTTAAGATATCCAACCATTTAAAGTCCAAGTAATGTGTCCTAAAAAGATAAAGGAAATTATAAAACATTTCTTTTTTTTTTTTTTTAGGGTTTTCATCTTTTTTTTTTTTAAATTTTATTTTATTTTACTTTTTCCCCATTTATTTATTTTATTGCATTTTAGGTTTTGGGGTACATGTGAAGAACATGCAAAATTGTTGCATAGGTACACACATGGCAGTGTGATTTGCTGCCTTCCTCCCCTTCAACTACATCTGGCATTTCTCCCCTTGCTATCTCTCCCCAGCTCCCCACCCTCCACTGTCCCTCCCCTATTTCCCCCTGACAGACCCCAGTGTGTGATGCTCCCTTCCCTGTGTCCATGTGTTCTCATTGTTCAACACCCACCTATGAGTGAGAACATGCGGTGTTTGATCTTCTGCTCTTGTGTCAGTTTGATGAGAATGATGGTTTCCAGGTTCATCCATGTCCCTACAAAGGACACAAACTCATCGTTTTTGATGGCTGCATAATATTCCATGCTGTATATGTGCCACATTTTCCCTATCCAGTCTATCGTCGATGGGCATTTGGGTTGGTTCCAGGTCTCTGCTACTGTAAACAGTGCTGCAATGAACATTCGTGTGCACGTGTCCTTATAGTAGAACGATTTGTAATCCTTTGGATATGTACCCAGTAATGGGATTGCTGGGTCAAATGGAATTTCTATTTCTATGTCCTTGAGGAATCGCCACACTGTCTTCCACAATGGTTGAACTAATTTACACTCCCACCAACAGTGCAAAAGTGTTCCTATTTCTCCACATCCTCTCCAAATTAAAAATATTTGTGCATCAAAGGACATTGATATCAAAAAAAAGATAACTGACAAAATTGAAGAAAATATTTGCAAATTACATATCTGATAAAGGACTTGTACTTAGACCATATAAAGAACACTGACAACTCAGTTATTTTAAAAATAACAATTAAAAAACAGGCAAGCTAACTACACTGGTATTTCTCCCAACGAGATATACAAATGGCCAATAAACACATGAGAAATGCTCAATATCATTAGCCATCAGAGAAATGCAAATCAAAACCACAGTGAGATACCACTTCACATCCACTAGAATGTGCTATAATCCAATTATGGAAAGTGAAAAGTATTGGTGAAATGTGGAGAAATTAGGACTCTCATACACTGCTGGTGGGAGTGTAAATTGTAGTCATCACTATGGAAAACAGTTTGAGTTTCTCCAAAGTTTAAACATAGAAGTACCATCAAACCAGTAATTCTATGGCAAGAGAAATAAAAACATATGTTACCATCAGAATTTGTACACAAATGTTTATAGCAGCATTATTCATAATAGCCCAAAATTGGAACCGATCCCAATGCCCATCAACTGATTATGTATAAATAAAATGTGGTATACCCATATAGTGGAATGTTATGTGGAATCCATGCTACAACATGGATGAACCCTGATATCATGTTGAAGGAAAGGACCCAGTCACAAAGTAATATCTATTGCATAATTCCATTTATATGAAATATACAAGATAGGTAAATACATAGAAATAGAAAGTTTATTAGTTGTTATCTAGGGCTGAGAGGGATTGAAGACTTGGAGGGTAATGCCTAAAATATATAGGTATTTGGGGGGCAGTGATTAAAACATTCTAAAATTGTGGTGATAGTCGCACAACTTCATAAACATATCAAAAGCCATTAAATTGTATGTGTTAAGTAGGTGAATTGCATGGCATATGAATTATATCTTAATAATGCTAGAAATAGAGAGAGAGAATGGTCTGAGAGACAAAGGAATCATTACAAACATACCCAGATATGACTCCTATGTTGAAGCTATCACAGAATCACCTTAAAATAACTAAAATTAATATGTTAAAAACTATAATGGAAAACTTAAACAGCATGCAAGACCAGATAGGTATCTTCAGCAAAGAGATAAAAACTCTAAGAAAGATTCAAGTGCAAATTCTAGACATTAAAACGAAGTAACAGAGATGAAGATTGTCTTTGACAGTTTTATCACCAGACTAAACAGAGCCAAGGAAAGAATTGGTGAACTTGAACACAGATCAATAAAAATTATCTAAACAAAAAAGCATAAAGCAAAAAGAGTGAGGGGACAAAGGAAAAAACAACACACTTTCCAACATCTGCTGAGCAACAGCAGATGGTCTAACCAAAGTGTCGCTGGAGTTCTAGAATTAGAACACGGAGAAAATGGAAAAGACGAAATATTTGAAGATACAATGGCTGAGAATATTCCTGAATTATAGACAGACATCAAATGACAGAGCCAAGAAATGCAGAGAATACCAAGTAGGATTAATGCCCAAATAGAAAAAGAACACATGTAAGCATCTCATATGCAAAATGCTGAAAGTCAAAGACAAAAATAAAACCTTAAAGGCAGTCAAAGGCAAAAAAAGACAAATTGCTTTCAGAATAAGAACAACAATTATAGCAAATTTCCCATCAGAAAACATACAAGGATGAAGACAATAAGTGAAATATTTTAAGGTCTAAAAGGAAAAACTAAAACATTTGTTAATCTAGAATTTTGTACACTTCAAAAGTGAAGGAGAAATGAATCCTAGTTATATAACACAAACCAAGGGAGTTTATTGTCAGCAGATCTGCTCTATAAGAAACGTTAAAAAAAATTTCTTCGGGAAGAAAAAACCGTGAGATAGGTCAGAGATTTGATTCTAAACAAAGTAATTAAAATTGTCCTTCCTCTTAGTTCTTAAGATGGAAGCACAAATTCTCGATTTTAGATCTTTTTTCTAATATATGCATTTAATACTATAAATTTTCCCCTAAGCAGCACTTTTTTTGCATCTCACAAATTTGGTAAGTTACATTTTCATTTGCAGTTTGTTTCAAATATTTTCAAATTGTTCTTGAGACTTCTTTAAACTATGTGTGATTTATAAGTATATTGGTTAATATCCATATATTTGAGGGTTTTTGAGGAACTTTCTGTTACTGATTTCTAGTCTAATTTCATTGTGACCTGAGAGTATACTTTTTATTGTTTCTATTCATATGAAACTTGCTAAAATGTATATTCTAGCCCAGAATGTGGTCTTTCTTTGCGAACATCAGTTTGAGCTTGAGACAAAGGGGTAGTCTGTTGATGTTAAAGTATTTCACAAACATAAATTAAACCCAGTTGTAGAATGGTTGATTTTCTACCTGCTGTATCTATAAATTACTGATAGATAGGTGTCAGTCTTCAACTGTAATTGTGGATTTGTCTACATCTCTTCGAAATAGTATTAGTTTTTGCCTCAAGTACTTGGATGCTTTGCTGTTAGGTTCATACACAATAAGGTTGTTATGTCTTCTTGGAGAATTGACCCTTTTATCATTATGCGATACTCCTCTGTACCCATGATTATACTTTTGCTTTTTTTTTTTTTTTTTTTTTTTTTTTTGAGACGGAGTTTCACTCATGTTACCCAGGCTGGAGTGCAATGCAATGGCGCGATCTCGGCTCACTGCAACCTCCGCCTCCTGGGTTCAGGCAATTCTCCTGCCTCAGCCTCCTGAGTAGCTGGGACTACAGGCATGCGCCACCATGCCCAGCTGAATTTTTTGTATTTTTAGTAGAGACGGGGTTTCACCATGTTGACCAGGATGGTCTCGATCTCTTGACCTTGTGATCCACCCGCCTCGGCCTCCCAAAGTGCTGGGATTACAGGCTTGAGCCACCGCGCCCGGCCTATACTTTTGTTTTGAAATACATCTTGTTGAAATTAACATTGCTACTCCAGTTTTCTTCTGATTAGTGTCTATATGATATAATTTTCCCTAGCCTTGTATTTTTAATCTTTGTTTTATATGTAAAATGGGTTTTGTGTATACGACATATAGTTGTGTCCTGTTTTTTAATCCCCTCTGACAGTCTCTCTTTTAATTGGCATATTTAGGCCAATCACATTTAAGTGACTGTTGATATAGTACAATGAATATCTACCATGTTTGTCACGTTTTCTACTTGTTGCATTGTTCCTTGTTTCTTTAATCCTCTGCTCTTATCCAGCCTTCTCAGTTTTTGTTTCTGTTCCATTTGTTTTGGTTTGTTTTGAGATAAGGTCTCACTCTGTTGTCCGGGCTGAGGTGCAGTGGGCAATTATAGCTCCCTGTGCCTTGCGTTTCTGAGCTTGAATGATCGTTCCACCTCAGCATCCCCGGTAGCTGGGACTACAGGCATGTGCCACCATGCCTGGCTCTTCTTTGGTTTTAATGGCAGCATTTTATAATTTTTTTCTCTCCTCTTACCATGTAAATTATATTTATTTTTCAAAACCTTTTGTGATTGCCCTAGAGTTTGCAATATACATTTACAACTAATTTAAGACCAGATTCAAATAACATACTGACTTACAGCTACTGCCTATACCTTATAACTTTGTGTTTCCAATGTTCGTTCCCTGATAATATTGCTGCCATTCATTACATTTACCTTCATACTATAATCACTTGGTACATTGTTACTATTATTACTTTGAACAAACTATTATATTTTAGATCAATTAATAAGAAAAATAAAAGATCTTATTTTCATGGATTCCTTTTCTGACACAGATTCCATTAACTAATTTATGAGATTCAAGTTTCTGACCTTATTTTCCTTCTCTCTGAAAAATTTCTTTTAACATTTCTTGAAAGTCATGTCTAACAAAAATGAATTTCATCAGTTTTTTTTAACCTAAGAAAAGTTTTATTTTTTCTTCACTCTTGCAGGATAATTCTTCTGGATACAAAATTATTATAGGTTGCTGGATTTTTTTCTAATAACGCTTTAAATATCTCACTGCTTGCTTTTAAGTTTGCTGATAAAAAAACAGTTGTATTTTTTTTATCTTGGCTCCTCTATAAGTAAGATGTTTGTATAGTCTGCCTTATTTCAAGATTTTCTGTTTTCAGTTTTCTAAGACATAGATATGCTATACCTCAGAGTAGACTGTAGTATTTATCCTGTTTGGTGTTTTCTGAGCTACTACACATGTGGTTTGACGTTCGTCATTAAATTTTGAAAATTCTAGTCCATTATTTATTTCAAGTAATTGTTCTGTGTTTTTTATCCTTTTGACACTCCAAAATTGTTATAGAATATCAAAAGGTATATCATACCCTTTGAAATTATCTCACAATTCATTAATATTCTGTTCTTTTAAATTTTTATTATGTTTTCTTTTCTTTGCTTTTCAGTGTAGGAATTTTCTATTGACCCAGTTTCAAGCTCAATGATTGTTTCCCTGACTGAATCCAATCTACTGATGAGTCCATCAAAAGCAACTTTCATTTCTGTTAGAGTGTTCTTGATTTCTATAATTTTCTTTTGATTCTTTCTTAAAGTTTTCTTCTCTCTGCTTACATTATCCCTCTGTTCTTGCATGTTGCTTACTTTTCCATTAAAGCCCTTAATATATTATGCATGGTTATTTTAAATCCCATGCCTAATAATTCGAAGACCTGTGTTATATCTGAGTCTAGTTTTAACAGTTGCTTTGTCTGGTCAGATTATGCTTTCTCTTTTCTTTTAGCATAAATTGTAAATGTTTTGTTGTGGAAAGTCAGGCATGGTATCTGGAGTCATAGGATCTCAGGCAACCAGGCTTTTTGTATAGGGTTTCAGGTTAATCTGGCTAGGAGCTAGGCTGTGTTAGTATTTTCGCAGCTGGAGGTTCCAGAGGCTTCAGTTTCTTCTAGTTCCTTGTTTTGTGTTTTCTCCCCTCTTACCTTTGGGTTTCCCTAGAAAATTCTTAATTAGAGTCTGTGTCTTGCATCTCGATTGTAATTCACTGTTATTATGCTGGAACCTTATTAATATTTTTGTGAGGTGTTGGGGAGGAGAAAGATTCTATAATCTTATCATTAAATTTTAGTGTTTTAGTGGGCTTAAGTGTCTGGGGTTCAACATATAAAAACATTTTTAGCTGTATTTCTTCCTTCATATGAGACAAAGACAGAGTAGACACGAGTTATCAAGTTTCCCTTTTCCAGGTCAGTTAAGATTGTGCCTAGCAGTTTTCCTTACATGCTTCACCTGTGTTATAGAAAATGCTCTTAATGTATTTCAGTATAGTTAATTTTCCATATTGAAATGGAAAGAAAGGAAATAAATGTTTGCTTTTCTTTTCTTTCTGCTGGGAACCAGAGGGAATTTTTCTCGTATCTTCACCATAAGAACCTGGTGGATCTTCTGTAGGTAAAGCTCATTAAATTTTGGAAGTAACCCTAAAACTAACCCTCCAAGAGTTTATTATTTTTATTTTATTATACTTTAAGTTGTGGGGTACATGAGCAGAATGTGCAGGTTTGTTACATAGGTATACACATGCCATGGAGTTTGCTGCATCTATCACCCCATCATCTACATTAGGTATTTATCCTGACGCTATCCCTCCTCTATGCCCCCACCCCCTGCTATCCCTCCCTAGACCCCTACCCCCTGACAGGCCCTGGTGTGTGATGTTCCCCTCCCTATATCCATGTGTTCTCATTGCTCAACACCCACTTATGAGTGAGAACATACAGTGTTTGTTTTTTTTGTTCATGTATCAGTTTGCTGAGAATGATGGTTCCAGCTTTATCCATATCCCTGCATAGGACATGAACTCATACTTTTTTATGGCTCCATAGCATTCCATTGTGTATATGCCACATTTAGGTCAAGTAGTTCATCAAAATTATCACTAAAGTCATACTACTAGTTACTAGTCCCAGTAGTTTCTGCCCTCAGTAAGCTGATCTTGACTGTAATTCTATATGCTAGTCAGTCTCCAGATTTCCAGGCAGTGGCTTGCCCTGTGACCCCCAATTCTCTTAGATATCTATGAAAAGTTATGGGTTTTCAGTTTATCCATTTTTCTGTGTTTGTTTTACTAATGGGAGTGGCAACTTCCCATGCTCTCCATATGTTGAAACAGACACCAGAAGTCCTCTACGGTTTTTGTGTTTTGTTTCGAGACAGAGTCTTGCTCTTTTGCCAGGTTGGAGTGCAGTGGTGCAATGTTGGCTTACAATAACCTCCACTTCCTGAGTTCAAGCTACTCCCCTGCCTCAACCTCCCATGTAGCTGGGACTACAGACGTGACCACCCATGCCCCACTAATTTTTTGTATTTCAGTACAGACAGGGTTTCACCATGTTGGTCAGGCTGGTCTCTAACTCCTGACCTCATGATCTGCCCTCCTTGGCCTCTCAAAGTGCTGGGATTACAGGCATGAGCCACCTATTTTATATATCACTTGTTCTCAGCCAAAATATCAGCTGGTCAGCATTTTTTTATTGCATTTAGGTTTTGGGGTACATGTGAAGAATATACAAGACTGTTGCATAGGTACATACATGGCAGTGTGATTTGCTGCCTTCCTCTGATTACCTATATCTGGCATTTCTCCCCATGCTATTTCTCCCCAACACCCCACCCCCTCCACTGTCCCTCCCCTACTTCCCCCACACAGACTCCAGTGTGTGATGCTCCCCTCCCTGTGTCCATGTGTTCTCATTGTTCAACACCCACCTATGAGTGAGAACATGTGGTGTTTGATTTTCTGTTCCTGTGTCAGTTTGCTGAGAATGATGGTTTCCAGATTCATCCATGTCCCTACAAAGGACACGAACTCATCATTTTTGATGGCTGCATAGTATTACATGGTATATATGTACCACATTTTCCCTGTCCAGTCTATCATCAATGGGCATTTGGGTTTTTTCCAGGTCTTTGCTATTGTAAACAGTGCTGCAATGAACATTCGTGTGCATGTGTCCTTAAAATAGAACGATTTATAATCCTTTGGATATATACCCAGTAATGGGATTGCTGGGTCAAATGGAATTTCTATTCCTGGGTCCTTGAGGAATTGCCACACTGTCTTCCACAATGGTTGAACTAATTTGCACTCCCACCAACAGTGTAAAAGTGTTCCTATTTCTCCACATCCTCTCCAGCATCTGTTGCTCCAAATTTTTTAATGATCGCCATTCTAACTGGCGTGAGATGGTATCTCAATGTAGTTTTGATTTGCATTTCTTTAATGACCAGTGATGATGAGCATTTTTTCATATGTTTGTTGGCCTCATGTATGTCTTCTTTTGTAAAGTGTCTGTTCATATCCTTCGCCCATTTTTGAATGGGCTTGTTTTTTTCTTGTAAATCTGTTTTAGTCCTTTGTAGATTCTGGATATTAGCCCTTTGTCAGATGGGTAAACTGCAAAATTTTTTTCCCATTCTGTTGGTTGCCGATTCACTCTAATGACTGTTTCTTTTGCCATGCAGAAGCTGTGGAGTTTGATCAGGTCCCATTTGTCTATTTTGGCTTTTGTTGCCAGTGCTTTTGGTGTTTTGGTCATGAAGTCCTTGCCTATGCCTATGTCCTGAATGGTTTTGCCTAGATTTTCTTCTAGGGTTTTTATGGTGTTAGGTCTTATTTTTAAGTCTTTAATCCATCTGGAGTTAATTTTAGTGTAAGGTGTCAGGAAGGGGTCCAGTTTCTGCTTTCTGCATATGGTTACCCAGTTTTCCCAACACCATTTATTAAACAGGGAATCCTTTCCCCATTGCTTGTTTTTGTCAGGTTTGTCAAAGACCAGTTGGTTGCAGATGTGTGGTGTTGCCTCTGAGGCCTCTCTTCTGTTCCATTGGTCTATATCTCTATTTTGGTACCAGTACCATGCTGTTTTGATTACTGTAGACTTGTAGTATAGTTTGCAGTCCGGTAGTGTACTGCCTCCAGCTTTGTTCTTCTTGCTCAGAATTGACTTGGCTATGCGGGCTCTCTTTTGGTTCTATATGAAGTTTCAGGTGGTTTTTTCAAGTTCTGTGAAGAAGGTCATTGGTAGCTTGATGGAGATAGCATTGATTCTGCAAATTACCTTGGGCAGTATGGCCATTTTCACAATATTGATTCTTCCTAACCATGAGCATGGAATGTTTCTCCATCTGTTTCTTTCCTTTCTTATTTCGTTGAGCAGTGGTTTGTAGTTCTCCTTGAAGAGGTCCTTTACATTCCTTGTTAGTTGTACTGCTAGGTATTTTATTCTCTTTGTAGCAATTGTGAATGGCAGTTCGTTCTTGATTTGGCTGTCTTTAAGTCTGTTATTGGTGTATAGGAATGCATGTGATTTTTGCACATTGATTTTGTATCCTGAGACTTTGCTGAAGTTGCTTATTAGTTTCAGGAGATTTTGGGCTGAGACAATGGGGTCTTCTAAATATACAATCATGTCATCTGCAAATAGAGACAATTTGACTTCCTTCTTTCCTATTTGAATACCCTTTATTTCTTTTTCTTGCCTGATTGCTCTGGCTAGAACTTCCAATACTATATTGAATAGGAGTGGTGAGAGAGGGCATCCTTGTCTAGTGCCACATTTCAAAGGGAATGCTTCCAGTTTTTGCCCATTTGGTATGAAATTGGCTGTTGGTTTGTCGTAAATAGTTTTTATTATTTTGAGATATGTTCCATCAATACCTAGTTTATTGAGGGTTTTTAACATAAAGGGCTGTTGAATTTTGTCAAAGCCTTCTCTGCATCAACTGAGATAATCATGTGGTTTTTGTCCTTGGTTCTGTTTATGTGGTGAATTACATGTATAGACTTGCGTATGTTGAACCAGCCTTGCATCCCCGGGATGAAGCCTACTTGATAATGGTGGATAAGCTTTTTGATGTGCTGTTGCAATCAGTTTGCCAGTATTTTACTGAAGATTTTTGCATCTATATTTATCATGGATATTGGCCTGAAGTTTTCTTTTCCTGCTGAGTCTCTGCTAGGTTTTGGTATCAGGATGATGTTGGTCTCATAAAAATTTGGGAAGGATTCCCTCTTTTTGGGTTGTTTGGAATAGTTTCAGAAGGAATGATAACAGCTCCTGTTTGTATGTCTGGTAGAATTCAGCTGTGAACCCATCTGGACCTGGGCTTTCTTTGGGTGGTAGGCTCTTAATTGCTGCTTCAACTTCTGCCCTTGTTGTTGGCCTATTCAGAGTTTTGATTTCTTCCTGGTTTAGGCTTGGGAGGATACAAGTGTCCAGGAATTTATCCGTTTCTTCCAGGTTTACTAGTTTATGTGCATAGAGTTGTTTGTAAAAATCTCTGATTATGGTTTGCATTTCTGTGGAATCTGTGGTGACATCCCCTTTATCGTTTTTTATTGAATCTATTTGATTATTCTCTCTTTTCTTTTTTATTAATCTGGCTAGTGGTCTGTCTATTTTGTTGATCTTTTTGAAAAACCAGCTCCTGGATTTATTGATTTTTTGAAGAGTTTTTTGTGTCTCTATCTCCTTCAGTTCTGCTCTGATCTTAGTTATCTCTTGTCTTCTGCTAGGTTTTGAGTTTTTTTCATCTTGCTCCTCTAGCTCTTTCAATTCTGACGATAAGGTGTTGATTTTAGATCTTTCCTTGCTTCTCATGTGGGCACTTATTGCTATATATTTTCCTCTAGACACTGCTTTAAATATGTCTCAGAGATTCTGGTATGTTGTGTCTTCATTCTCATTGGTTTCGAAGAACATCTTTATTTCTGCCTTCATTTCATTGTTTATCCAGTCAACATTCAAGAGCAAGTTGTTCAGTTTCCATGAAGCTGTGTGGTTCTGAGTTAGTTTCTGAATTCTGAGTTCTAACTTGATTGCACTGTGGTCTGAGAGACTGTTTGTTATGATTTCTGTTCTTTTGCATTTGCTGGGGAGTGATTTACTTCCAATTATGTGGTCAATTTTAGAGTAGGTGTGATGTGGTGTAGAGAATAATGTATATTCTGTGGATTTGGGATGGAGAGTTCTGTAAATGTCTATTAGGTTTGCTTGGTCCAGGCTTGAGTTCAAGACCTGGATATCCTTGTTAATTTTTTGTCTCATTGATCTGTCTAATATTGACAATGGGGTGTTAAATTCTCCCACTATTATTGTGTGGGAGTCTAAGTCTCTGTGTATGTCATTAAGAACTTGCTTTATGTATCTGGGTGCTCCTGTAGTGGGTGTGTATATATTTAGGATAGGTGGCTATTCTTGTTGCATTGATCCTATTACCTTTATGTAATGTCCTTCTTT
This sequence comes from Sapajus apella, assembly GCF_009761245.1. Taxonomy (NCBI): domain Eukaryota; kingdom Metazoa; phylum Chordata; class Mammalia; order Primates; family Cebidae; genus Sapajus; species Sapajus apella. The sequence goes on along the minus strand of NW_022437029.1, from coordinate 6,337,988 downwards.
GTCTGTTTTGATCTTTGTTGGTTTAAAGTCTATTTTATCAGAGATGAGAATTGCAACTCCTACTTTTTTTTGCTCTCCATTTGCTTGGTAAATCTTCCTCCATCCCTTTATTTTGATCCTTTGCATATCCTTGCATGTGAGATGGGTTTCCTGGATACAGCGCACTGATGGGTTTTGGCTTTTTATCCAATTTGCCAGTCTGTGTCTTTTGATTGGGGCATTTAGCCCATTTACGTTTAGGGTTAATATAGTTATGTGTGAATTTGATCGTTTTTTGATGCAGTTTCTTCATTTTGTCAATGCTCTTTACCATTTGGTATGTTTTTGGAGTAGCTGGTACTGGTTGTTCCTTTCTATGTTTAGTGCTTCTTTCAGGAGCTCTTGTAATCTTGTAATGCAGGCCTGGTGGTGATGAAATCTCTGAGCACTTGCTTGTTTGTAAAGGATTTATTTTTCCTTCACTTATGAAGCTTCGTTTGGCTGGATATGAAATTCTGGGTTGAAAGTTCTTTTCTTTAAGGATGTTGAATATTGGCCCCCACTCTCTTCTGGCTTGTAGGGTTTCTGCTAAGAGATCTTCTGTGAGTCTGATGGGCTTCCCTTTGTGGGTAATTCGAGCTTTCTCTCTTACTGCCCTTAGCATTTTCTCCTTCATTTCAACCCTGGTGAAACTGATGATTATGTGTCTTGGGGTTGCTTGAGGAATACCTTTGTGGTGTTTCCTGGACTTGAATATTGGCCTGCCTTGCTAGGTCAGGGATGTTTTCCTGGATAATATCCTGAAGAGTATTTTCCAGCTTGGATTCATTCTCTCCATCACATTCAGATACACCTATTAAATGTAGATCAGGTCTTTTCACATAGTCCCATATTTCTTGGAGATGTTGTTCATTCCTTTTTACCCTTTTTTCTCTAATCTTGCCTTCTCCTTTTATTTCATTGAGTTGATCTTCGACCTCTGATATCCTTTCTTCTGCTTGGTCAATTCAGCTGTTGAAACTTGTGTATGCTTCACGAAGTTCTTGTGTTGTGTTTTTCAGCTCCATCAATTCACTTATATTCCTAAGTTGTCTATTCTCGTTAGCATTTCGTCAAATCTTTTTTCAACATTCTTAGTTTCTTTGCATTGGGTTAGAACATGTTCTTTTAGCTCACAGAAGTTTCTTATTACCCACCTTCTGAAGCCTGTTTCTGTCAATTCATCACATTCATTCTCCATCCAGCCTTGTTCCCTTGCTGGTGAGGAGTTGTGATCCCTTGCAGGAGGAGAGGCATTCTGGTTTCAGGTGTTTTCATCCTTTTTGTGCTGGTTTCTTCCCATCTTTGTGGATTTATCCACCTGTCATCTTTGTAGTTGCTGGCTTTCAGATTAGGTCTCTGAGTGGATGTCCAGTTTGTTGATGATGAAGTTATTTCTTTCTGTTTCTTAGTTTTCCTTCTAACATTCAGGCCTCTCTGCTGTAGGACTGCTGAGGTCCACTCTAGGCCCTGCTTGCCTGGGGATCACCTGCAGCAGCTGCAGAACAGTAAGGGTTGCTGCCAGTTTCTTCTGCTATCTTTGTCCCAGAAGGATACTTGCCTGATGTCAGTCTGAGCTCTCCTTTATGAGGTGACTCTTCAGATATATGGTGGTCAGGGAGCTGCTTGTGGAGGCAGTCTGTCCTTTATAGAAGCTTGACTGCTGAGCTGTGAGCGCCATTGTTCATTCAGAGCTGCTGGGCAGGTACATTTAAGTCTGCTGCAGCAAAACTCATAAACCCTTTTTTTTTTTTTTCCCAGGTGCTCTGTGCTAGAGAGTTAGGGCTTTATTTTAAGTTTCTCTCTTGCTGCTGCCTTTTTTCAGGGCTGCTCTGCCCAGCAAGGAGACACCCTAGTCACTGTCTGCCTGCAGAGGCTTTGCTGAGCTGCTGTCGGCTCCACCCAGTTGCCGTGTAAACTTCCCTGCAGTCCTGTTTATATGGGTATAGTTACAACTGCCTCAGCAATGGTGGCCCACCTCTGTAATGGTGGACTCTCTCTGTCATGGTGGGCTGCCTCGGCAATGGCGGGCTGCCTCAGCAATGGCGGACTACCTCTGTATTGGTGGGCTGCCTTGGTAATGGCGGATACTCTCCCCCACAGACTTGGACTGTCCCAGGTTCAGCTCTGCTTGCTGTGAAACTCTCAATGCAGAGTGTTTCAGATTGCTGTTTTTTTGTGGGGATAGGACCAGGCGAGCCTGATCACCTGGCTCCCTGCCTCAGACCCCCCCTTTTCTTTTTTTTTCAGTTGAATGGGCAACTCTGTCTCCCAGGTGTTCCAGTTGCCTGTTGAAAAGGCACTGGGATCTGTGTGATTTCCCGTGCGGCAACCCACTGCACCGGCTGAAACAGCTGTGCTGAGATTCGTGGCGCTTTTCTGTCCAGGAATCTCCTGGCCTGGTTCCTTGTTTCAGTCCCCTTTTTTATCAGTTGAATGAGCGTCTCTGTCTCCCAGGAGCTCCAATCGCCAGCTAAAAGGGCACCCGCATCTGTGTATTTTGTGAGGAGACCTGCCGCACTGGGGCGCCAGCCAAAACAGCCGTGCTGGCCAAAACAGCCATGCTGGCAAACCGTGGGGCTCCTCCACCTGGGAATCTCCTGGTCTGTGGGCAATAAAGATCCATCTGTAAATGCGGTGTCCACTCACCCTCTGCACTTTCGTTGAGAGCTGCAATCCTGAGCGGCTCTTAATTGGCCATCTTGGATCCATCTCGGTCAGCATTGTTTTATAGCATAGAATGATAAAAACTCTTTTTCATGAAGTATATGATTCTTTAATCACTCCACCTTTTTTGTTTCTATGTTTTTGTATATTTCCAGATGTAACCCTTCTTGCTTTTGTTATGTTGCATTAACTTAATTTCTCCTTGGTAATCAAAATCAATTACTCCATCCAGTAGATTAAGCCCTCTTTCTTTTTGAGTGGCATGAAGAGGCCAAAATCTCCAGGTGGTAGTCTCATTTTCTAATTTGATAGAACCTTTGATATACTTCCTGGTAGAAGCATTACAGCCATTATGTGATCTAAGATCTCAAAACCAGTGGAACTGAACATTGTCAAGTTGGGAAGCAATTATTCTGTCAGTAAATTATTAGGCATAACAATGAAAGCAGCCACAACCCCTTCCACCCCTTAATTCCCAAGCCCATATATTCTAGCTTTGGTGATGGCAGCACTATAAATGGTCTCTGATTTGAAGCATATACTACATACTTTACAACAAAGCTCCATCTTTTTAGAGTGTTATTTCCAACTGGCACTGTACTAACATGTAAGCCATTTCTCCATTCAGTTAGGCCAGTCTCTTCTAGGTAATGAGGTATGTAGTAATCCAATAAGTATGAGCCCACTGTTTCACCCCCTTTGCAGTAAAATGAGTGCATTGAACAGATACAGTGCTATGTAAATTGCCATAATGAATCCATAGATAGTGGTGATGCTACAAGCATTATAAATGGAGTACGCAAATCCAAACCTGGAATATGTGTTTATTCCACTGACAATGACTCTCTGCCCCTTCTATAATTGAAGAGGTCTAACGTAATCAACTTTCCATCAGGTTGCTAATTAATTTCCTCCAGGAAATAGTGGCATAGCAGGGAGTCATTGTTGGTCTCCACAGTTGGCAGATTAAATATCCAGAAACAGCATTGGTAAGGGTAAGGCCATACCCTTAAGTTATCGACAGCCTCTATTTTTGCTACCACAGCTACTTTATTCATGGGCCTATTTAAGAAGCACTGTGAGGATGGTGACATCCAAACAGCACATCATTTTGTTCACCTGATCATTAAGTCATCTCTGCAGTGGGAAACCCATTGGTGGGCATTTACATAAGACAAAAATACCTTCTCCAATCTGTGCCCTTTTTCAGACATCCATCCACATACTTCTTTTCCAAACTTCCTTGCCACTAATCTGTTCCACCCAATCTACAAGAAACTGTCTGTGAATAGTGTACTTTGTTTTTGGCTCTCTTACACTCCAGGCAAAGTGGACAACACAGTGCTAATTGAAGTTTCAACCAATGAGCATATTTTCCTTTACCACTATCCTTTAGAGCCACTCAGTGTAGTACTATAGTACTATAGCTGTCCACTTTCAGGTGGCACCAGGATATCACACAGACCTATTTGTAAATCAAGCTCAAGTTTTTTCTTGTTCAGTTAGCTGGTTGTAGGGAACCTCCCAGGAGGCCAGGGGTATGCATGAAGAGGAAAAATGCAACAGGTTTTATTGTCAAAGGACTCTGAGTCAAGCCACAAGGTTATGTAACTCACTTATTCATTCTGAAATGGCCCAAAATTGAACTTCCAGTTGATGGTGCACACATACAACCTTATGTGTAGATAGGTGGGAAAGGCTGAAAAATGGCTTCTCAAAAAATGTTTATGTCCTAAACTTTAAAACCTATGAGTATTTGATTATATGGCAAATACTAAAGGTTATTTTCAGATGTGATTTAGGATTGAGAAATGTGGGGATTATTTTGGATTATCCAGATGGGCCCTCAACAATTATATGTAACCCCAAAAGAGAGAGACAGAGGGAATTTGACACATATGCAAAGGCAATGGAAACGCAAAGCAGAAAGAGATTTAAAATTGCTATCCCTGAAGATTAAAGTGACGTGGTTTCAAGCCAAGGAATGCTGACAGTCACAAGAAGCTGGAAAAGACAAGAAGTAGAATCTCCCTTAGAGCCTCCAGAAGAGCATGGCCCTACTGACACCATAATTTTCATCATTTTTATAGAGTAACACTGATTTCAGGTTCCTGGCTACCAATACTGTGAAATAATACATTTCTATTGTCTTCAACCACCAAGTTTGTGGTAATTTGTTACAGCAGTTATAGGAAATTAACACAGTGGGTTTGAGAACAGCCGTTTCATGAAGGAAAACAGGCCATATGGTCACCCCATGTCTTACAGTTAGTTGTGCAGATCACTTTTTTTCAATTTGTCCTTACAAATTAGTAGAGACCAAAAACAAGCAAAAATCATTAGCCAGGATGGTAGCAGTTTATCACGTATCAGACACCATCTTGGTTTATTCCAGCAAAGGTACATCTGGGATGTCAGCCACAGTTGGTGTAACACAAGATCACGTTTATGATAGTGCATAGTCATTCTCCATGATCCACCTAACTTCCTCATAGGCCAAGCAGATCAGAGTTAAAGGGGGATGTGAGAGAAACGGCCACCTTTATTTCTTTTAAGCCTTTTATAATGACTTAATGTCTTTAATTCCTCCAGAAATTAAGTATTTCTTCTGTTTTACTATCTTGGTAAGAAAGTTCTAGGTATTTCCACTCAGTCTTTTCTACCATAGAGGATATCACCCATGGGTCACAGGACTAATTTGTGAATACTGCCAGTTGTCAAACATTCTATTTCGATTATACATTCAGAAACTGAGGAAATATATTGATCAACTAGGCCCACTATGAATCAGACTTCAGCTAAGATTTTAACTAGCACCTGACTACTATATGCTTGTGTACAAGAAAGAGTTAATATAGTAGGCCTGTTATTCTTCAAAAGTTTTGCTTAAAGTGTTATCCCGTGGCTAGCATCTGGGAACTCCAATTTTGGTAGGGTTTTTACTATCCTAACTTGTAAGATGGTACACTGTGTACAAACTGTTTGTACACACAGTATGGATTATACTAAAAATGCTTTCATCCAGGGAGTCTGGAGTTTTGATAGGTGCTAAGTAGAAAGGGACCTAAATAACCAGCCCACAATTAAAACCCCAGGCACTAAGTTTCTAAGTTTCTTTGGTCAACAATATTTCACTGTTTTGTCATAACTTATTGCTGGAAGAATTAATCATGTCTCATGTGAATCCACTGGGAGGAGATTCTTGGAGTCTTGTGCCTATTTTCCTTCAGATTTCACACTATGCAAACCATTTTGCTGATTTTTCTTTGTATCCTTTAACCATAGTAAATCTTAGCCACAAGTATGACTACGTGCTGAGTTCTATCTCCTAGCAATTCATTGAATCTGAAACAAATGGTCTCAGGGACTCTCAATTCAGCTCCACTTTGACTGGTTGGACAGAGTGACATTTTGAGTCCCCAAGAACTGGTGTAAATTCAGAGTCAGAGTTTAGGAACTGGGTATTCCTTTTTTCACAATGCACAATCTCTCTAGTAAATGGCTGAAGGTCCCTTCGGGGAAAGCTAAGAGGAAGATGTATGGAATATACTCAAATGAATGCCACAAGATCCTTCCTCAAGGTTACCTGGGTTCCCCTTGAATCAAGAGACTGTTTTTGAATTGAATTATGTCTAGTAATTGTGTAAAAGGCTGTAATTCTTTTGATTTGTCGAAAGTCAAATCAGGGTTTGTGGTACCAGATCTAGAGTATATTCTGTTATGTAACTTAACCAATTCTCTGGTAGGCTTTCTGATTATTTCATTCCTAGGGATGCTACAGTCAATTAGCCATAGCCAAAGATCCCTGCAAGTCAAGGCATTCTGGTGACTGGTACACTCCTGTTGACTTTAAAAGTAAATGTGTCGGCCGGGCGCAGTGGCTCACACCTGTAATACCAGCATTTTAGGAGGACTAGGCAGGTGGGTCATGAGGACAAGAGATTGAGACCATCCTGGTCAACATGGTGAAACCCCATCTCTACTAAAAAGTACAAAAATTAGCTGGAGGTGGTGGTACGCGCCTGTAGTCCCAGTCTCGGGAGGCTGAGGCAGGAGAATTGCTTGAACCCGGGATGTGGAGGTTGCAGTGAGCTGAGATCGTGCCACTGCACTCCAGCCTGGCGCCTGGTGACAGAACGAGACTCTGTTACAACAAACAAGCAAAAAAAAAAAAGTAAATGTGTCCACATTGTCTTTGGAATTTAAGTGCTGTGACCTGGCCTCTGATAGTCTGGAAATCTTATCCTCATTTAAATCAGAGAGCTTCTGATAGTCTGGAAATCTTATCCTCATTTAAATCAGAGAGCTTATTTTAATGGTGGTATCCTCCATGGCTATACCTGGCCTACAAAAAGAGAGCAATTGCAAATCTTTTCAAAAATGCAAGTACATCTCTCACTAACACATTCTTTAATGCCTTAGTGCACATAGTGTCTTCTGGGCCTTTCATGGAATATATTTGAGTGTTAGGGTTGCAGGTCTGACATTCTCATCTTCCCAAAACTTTTGGGGTCCTTTATCCACATTTTGCCAGGAAAACTCTGGCATCTGAACATCATTAAATGTAGGCTATCTTTGAGTCTAAATTTCAACCAACTGAGTAAAATATTAGAGCTGCCCCCAGCTGTACAAGCTAACATACTACAGCTGGTATCTGTAGCAAATGCACCTATATTAGTGGTTCTGCCTAATCTAGTATTACATTTTTTCCCTCTTTGGTCTAATACCCTTGGAAACCTCTTCCCCATATTTCTAAAGTTTACATTGATTCTGTATTAGCAGAGACTTACAATTCTTTAAGTGATGCAATTTCCTCCTAGGTTATAATGTGTACCTGTCACTGGAGCATGCTAAAATTTCACCCAAGCTATGTATTTAGTAGCCACAGTGAGTGGTTTTAATGGGTTAACATGAGCATCTCCCTTCGAGGCACTTTTCCCAGATGAGTTAATCACAAAATTTCAAGTACAAGAAGACTAGTTTCCTCAGCTATAGGAGAGCAAACCAGTTCTCCTGCAAAGGAGTCTCAGAAGAACTTGGAGGTTCAAGATTGACAGTTCCACCTGGATTCAAACATATGTCTTAATTCTAAGTATCAGTATTCCATTCCTCCCTATTCAGTGCCTTTTCCCATGAGAAATTTTGCAACATTGAATTTAACAGATCCCAGAATTTAACCACCTACACAATTAAATTGAGATTTTGAGCAAAATCACAGTAAAATGTCAGACTCTTCTTGAAACCATAGTGAAAGAGGAATAAACAATGAGTTCTAAAAAAAAAGAGGGGCTATTCACTATTGTTAATGTGTATTACTTACCATGTGTCATGGACTTTGAAAAGTAATTTAAAGACATTATGTGGTATCATGCACTCACTTAATTCCTTTCATTGCACTCAGAATAAACCCCAAATCTCTGTCATGGCCTTCTGGGTCCTAAATGGTCTGCACCTCTGCTGACCTCTCAGTTTGATGAGAAAGTTTCAGCCACACATATCTTCCTTCCACTTTTCTCAGCTTACATGTCACCTTCTCCAAACTGCTTTTCAAAAGTAGCTCACTCCCCGTTTCATCAGTACCCACGTGAAGACTACGCTTCTTTATCACTATAGTATTTTACTTACTGTATGCTTTTCTTATTGCATGTTTAGTATTTTTATTTATGTTTATTTACTGTGTGCTTATTATTTTTATTCCATGAGACTGTAACCTGAACTCAGGCATGGACTGTCTATGGTTTGTTCACATTGCACCGCACCAGAGAAGGAGGGTAAGAGGCATATGTAGAACTCTGACACCTCTAGAAGTTGGCATACATTATTTCCTACTGCTTTTTAAATGGGCAAATGGAAGCCTGGAGAGCCACGTTAACGTATTCCAGGTCCGTCACAAACAACTGGGGGGCCACGGTCTGTGGATCTTCAAGCTGGGTTTGGTCACCTCCTAGGATAACCCCATACGAGTAAGTGAAGCTCATTGCAATTCCCTCCTGTCCTCTAACGATAGGGGCAGCAGTGTCTGTACCGAGAGGAAACTATGAGCATCATCACTATCATCACAAAACTGGCGCGTGCTTACCATGTTGGTGATGTGCCCAGTCTCCACCTTGCCTGGGACCAGAGCTGTTAGCGGCAGACGCGGCCACGCACTCGCGGAACTGCCAGGTAGCACCCGCCCCTCTCTGCGCAGGCGCGCGCCTGCTGCTTCCGCTCAGGGCGGGGCCGGGCTCCCGGGTCCGGTCCCGGCTGCTGCCGCGTCGGCCCCCGACCCGGCTCGGATATGGAGCTCGGGGGTCGCTGGGGCAGGAGCTCCAACCGGAGGCTGGTCTCGGAGACGGCAGAGCTGCGACAGGAGCGGAGGACAGGAACCCAGGCAGAGGCTGCCGACTCGAGTGCCGTCCGAGCCCGCCGCTTCCTGCTCTGTCTCTACTTAGTGGGCTTCTTGGTGAGTGCGAGCGTGGGGCTGGGGGCAAGGGCTGACTGTTCGGGCCTTGGGACCCAGGCGGTTCTTGGAGCTCCCGGGGGTGGGAACCCGCAGTCCGCTTGGTGGGTGCCTCACTACCTATCAAGCTTTCCTCTTGCCCCATCACCCGCTTCACACTGCTTTATTGACTCTCGCGCTTTCGCTTGCACCACGGTTCGCAGAGCCTCTGCCCTTCCCTGCCTTTTAAGAAGCCCTGGTACCAGCTTCAGGTGTGGCCAGGTGTTAAATGCTGTGGCAGGTGCAGCTTTTGTAGGGCGAGGAACAGGGGCTTGGGCAAGCTTGGAAAAGCCCAGCTGGTTAGCTGCTGCTGGTGCGGTAGGGACATGCCGGCTTTTGAACCAGAACAGGCAGAGGAGGCCGCTGTTGATGACCCCGCTGGGACAGAATTAGGCACATTTTCACTAGGGTTCTTGGTTGACTAGAATATTTTTAAAAAAATGCAGATCAGAGTGAATTGTACCCATCTGCCTTTCGACAAACTGTGTGCCTCACACAGTATAGGTTTGGTTTCATCATGATGTGTGTGCGTGTGCCTAGTTTGCCTTTAACCAGAACAGGCAGGGGAAGCCGCTCTTCCCACTGGTACGGAATTGGGTGCATTTTCTCTAGGGCTCTTGGTTGACTTGAAAGTTTAAAAATGCAGATCAGAGTGAATTGTACCCATCTACCTTTGGACAAACGGGTGCATTGCACAACATAGGTTTGGTTTCATCATGGTGTGAGTGTGTGCGTGTCCTGGTTTGCTCCCTGAGTGCTAATTTCCCGTGTAGAATGGAAAGTTTAGTAAACTGATTCATGGCATTTCTGAACACCTGCCATGTGGTAGTTGCTGTGGAGCCCCACTATTGTAATCCACAGTTCTGCCACCGAAGAATTTAGCCTTACAAGTAAGCTGACGTTGGTAGTTTTTGGGCCATTATATGCAGGAACCCTAGATCTACGTCGCAGTCCTCCCTTTCCAAGGCTAGGCCTGGTACAGTAGCCCTGGGTGTGAGCTAATCCAGTATCTTGAGGGCAAAGGGAGCTGAAGTAAATGTCAATGGGAAAAGGCTACCTTCTGAGGCCTTGAAGATGGTACCTTATGGCACTCCGCCCTGGCAGAGAGGAATCACCGTTTTCTGCCCAAATGCAGGTCAAGACCACCACTTCTCCCAGTCTCATGCACTCTCCATGCCCCCACCTCCATGCAAGGTGTTCAACAGTTGACAGCAACTCTGTTGAGTTAATAGTTAAGACCACCATGAAAGCATGTTCACCAAATTTCTGCAAATGCAGAAGCACAAGGCCCTCAGGAAGGGTGGCATGTTAGAGAGGACCTCTCTGCCTCTAGGGCCATTGCAGGACCCACCCTCCAGCTCCATGCCTTTAACTTCAGAGCCTGGCACTCCTTCTGACTACTATTCCTTTCATCTCTTTATTAGTTCATTCTCAGTGTGGACTTTTACTTTTCAGTGTAGTCACCTAGAATTCACGACCAGTGAGTATGGGTGGTTTTTGGAGAGGAGTTGGCTGCCATCCACCCTTGTTAGATGTGGGTCCCAAGCTACTGCTGTCCTATCTCAGAAGGAACTTGGACTGGTTTGGCCAGATGACAACATTTGAGCCCTTATTTGGAAAGTCCAGACTAGGGCTCAGAGAATGTGGAAACTAACATGACCTAGAATTCAAAATAGTTTGGGTATTACAATAAAACAAAGCAAACCACAGATCATTTGTTAAAGTCAGCCTTCCAATACAGATTTGAATATTCACAGCTTCTCATATTTTTCTTTATGCTGTGCACTTGACAAGTCTAATCTAGCAAGCCTGACACAGAATTTCAATAACTTTAACAATGTATTCAAGAGAACCATTTGATGTCTCATATCTTAAGAGAAAAATGTATAGTTTCCCAAAAATTAAGAGACTAGGGATTTTTTTTAATGGAAAATATTGTAAACAATTAAAATACATGAAGCTGTATATGCAGGTCATATAAAGCTACCTGACAGATGATTGTTAGGTGACACCTAAGGAAGACTATATGTAATTTAGTTATTATTTTTGACATATTTAGGGATGTAGAGAACTCTAAGGTTCTTGGACAAATGGTTTCTGATTGGTAGAGTAAGGGAACAAGATTAGAGAAGTCATTTGCCAAATTGTTCTGCTTTAGCAGTTACCTGTACTTCCAGGTTTTAATTGATTTAGGAGGGAAGACCAAGATAACCCTTGAGTCCCATTTTGTTTAGGATGCGTAGATGATGATGAGATCTATTATTTCAACCACTTTTTTCCTCCAGATATTTGATGACATTTGTTTTCCATCCCATCAGCTTTATTCAGCTTTATTCATTTTTCTTGAGATAGTCCAGTAATCAATACTTACTGGGGTTCCTACCCTGAAAAGAGTCCTGAAACTTTTGAGTGTATATATTCATCAATTTTTGAGAAATGTTGATGTTCAGTAAAAAGTTTAAATGGCCCCTTCTGACATCTTTTTATAAGTGGTTATATGCACATGACCAGTTGACAAATACAGTGATTTTGAAGAAGCTATGAATTCAGAATCAGAAAGGAGTTGCCTTTTATAGGAAAGGAGAAGATCATTTTAGAACAGAACTTCCCAAGAGAAAAGATTCAGTGGCCAGTCTCCTTTGAAGAATATAGTCTTTTTCAGACTCAGCAAGTGCTAAAGTAATACCAATCATCAGTTATTACTTTTGAGTCTGTATTTTCATATTTACCTTCCATAGCTCTGTTGTAACCGAGCGAGTCAGAAGGAACACGCCATGCTCTGAGTTCCAAATTAAGAGTCCTTTATTAGCTGGCCACCGAGAGACTGCTAATGCTCAAAATTCTCTCGCCCCGAGGAAGAGGCTTGATTTCCCTTTATACCTTGACTTAGGTAGGGGAGGGGGAGTCTAGCTGAAGTGGAATTTTACAGAAGCAGAACAAGCAAGTTAGATACGGAAGCTGGTAACCAGGGGGCAGGAGGCTCCCAGGATTTTTGGTTGCTAAGGGTATTTCCATACATTCATCAAGGGGGATAGCAGGGGCAACTTTCCATACAATCAATCACCAGGGAAGGTATTCACAATAGCAAGTAGACCTGCCAAGCAGGATGCAGTTACGATGGTTACAGGTACTGTGAACAGTGTGAACCACTCTTTTTTTTTTAAGACGGGGTTTCACTGTGTTGGTCAGGCTGGTCTTGAACTCCCGAGCTCAGATGATCCGCCCATCTTGGCCTCCAAAGTGCTTGGATTACAGGCATGAGCCACCACGTGCAGCATGACCCAGTAATGCACCTGAGGGGGTCGAAGCAGGGAGGGAGAGGCTAGAGAGAGCAGCTAAGATGGGGTCAGTTAGGTTAGTACAAGTTAGATTATTACAGATCTCAGCCTCTTTACCTGAATATTTCTTTCCATCTCTTATTCAGGATAACCATTTTATTAAATGATATGTTGTACTGAAAAATTTTTTTTTGGAAAAAAAAATTGTTATTGGACAATCGAGTTTCCTTTTTCAAAAGATCCAGAAGATTCAATAGGTGGCTGGTGCATTATGAGTCTTTTTAATGTAAACATCAGTGGGCTGATGAGATGCAAAGCCCAAAAGAAATTGGCTCTGACCCAAAGGACATTTTAAGTAATCGCAATATTAAAATAATAAATCATCACTCTGGCAATATAATTTTAATATTAATTATAGTCACTTGATATTAGATAACAGGGCCCTCTAAAGGCGTAACCATGGAAAAGCCCACTGAAAAAGTATGTGGAAATGTATGTATCTATAGTTATATAAATGCACACCTACCAGGACAGGGAAGGGGGAACAAAAGATTAACTCTGAGCTCAAGGAAAATATCTATTTCATGGGAGTCTGTTCTTTCCAACTAACCAGGTTTATGAGAGAAGGAATTCAGGTTGGGTATAATGAAAACTCTGTGTGTGCAATGTTTTTTCTCCCCCTAAACCAACTGTAGTGGGTAACTTAGTGAAGTGAGAATAAGAACAAAATTAAAGGAAAAATTAACAGTCTGTCTACTAACTCAGAACACCTAGCAAAAAGGGTTTGTACTAATCACCAGAACTGAAGAAGGGAGAAGACATGTTTGAGCGTATATGGTTTTTTCAGGCCTTTCTGAAGCATTATGCCACTTAATGCTCATCATATTTCCACCAGGCAGGTATTACTCTTTTCCCAGCACTGAAGTTTGGTAACTTTAAGTGACTTTCCAAAAATACATGTTTAGTAAGTGATGGAGCTGAAATTGAGAACTGTCAACCTGACTCCATTCACTTTCTGTGACTTAGCTGCAAAAAACTGGCCTTTCTCCAGTGCACCAGCTTTCTCTTTCCTTCCTGCTTTACTGATCCTTTATAAACCACAGGTCCGAAGACATTAGCCACTTTCACCAACTCCAGAAGGAAACATATATTTTTAAGCAAGTGCTGGTTCACCAATAAATACAAATTATGACTGCATTTTTTTTTCCTATGATTCATTCACAGAAAATTTGGGGGGCTTTTTGGTCTGTTTTGTTTGAGGAACTTCTGTAGCGTATCCTCCTTGAATGTAAAGTTAAAATGTATCCCAGGTCATTTGTAATCCAGGCATTTGCAAGTGGCTGCGGATTTGTATAGCATGCTATGGAATCAAATTATGATTTCTTATGTATTTAAAATTTTAGATATTGGTTTTACTTTTAAATTAGTTTAAAATTTTAGGTTTAAAAGTTTGAAAAAAACTAATTTGAGTCCATCAGCATTTATTTTATTTCAGGATTTGTTTGGTGTCAGCATGGTTGTGCCTTTATTAAGCCTTCACATCAAGTCCCTTGGAGCAAGTCCAACAGTTGCTGGAATAGTAGGTGAGTGGTCAATACTCCTCATTTTTAGAGCACTGAATTTTAAATCCTCTGAACCAAGTACCTGAAAACAATTCAATCTTGTAGCCAAATATTACCCAAAGGTAAATGGGAAATGAAGTAAAACAAATTTCCAGAATATTTTAAAATATTAGCCTACAGCAAATGTAATTCCTTTTTTTGTAGACAACCTATGTTCAGGGAGATTTTGAGGTTTGAGTGTTATACCCAGGTCTCATGCCACTAGTGGCAACAGGTACTTATGGAGCCTCTGCCAGGACCTGGCTGTGTGTGTGAAAGGGTAGGTATATGTGGACTCCTGCCTACAGGAACCCTTAACCTAAGGTGAGAGACCAGGGAAACATAATCTACGTAAAGTACACCTTGTGGAAAAGGGTTTGGGTGAACATTAGTCAATTAGTTGCAAGCTTCCCACACTATCACCAACACATCATGGAGACCGTAGGGTTTCTCTGCCTGTGCGGCATAAAAATTCCATCCAGAAGTCATTGATTTATCAAAGAGCCAAGAAATAGGGCTTAGGACCATGCTAACCAGTGAGAAATTGTTGAGACTAACAGCTCTGGATCATTCACAAGATCAAGAATAAGCAGGTGTTTGCGGACAGTTTTGTACATATTTGTTAAATCATGGTCCATGCCATGATTTGTATTTCCCTTGACAAATATACTTGGAATTACACTGGACCACCCAGCAGCCTGAGGGTTTTTGGTAAAAGCAAATGGGGCATGTTACATGATAATGGAGGTAAAAAAAAAAAAAACTCTGTAAAACCTTGTAAGTTCTTGATAAAATTAAATGATTTTATAAAACCATAAAATGTTAGAGACAGACAACGTTAAAACTTTAAGGCTTAGGATTTTTTTCAGAATTTAAATTTCTATTCCCCTGAGTACTCTCCATGCTGTTTCATAAGTTGAAGCTACACAGTTCTCATGACGGAAGGACAATCATACAGCATCCATAAGGTCACCTTTAGCCTTTATTCTCTCTTCCGTTTATCTTCTATTTTTTGAAAACATTTTATTAAAAATTGTATTACTTCCATTTTTCCAGATAGAAAAAAAAAATGATGTGAGATTTAAAAAAAAGGCCTCTCTTTCCTGATGTTTTCTGTTGGTTTCTGTGTAAGTGTTATTGCATGAATCCATTTCTGTGATAGGTTTAGCTGATTTTATTGATTTGTTTTTAACAGGCTCCTCCTATGGCATTTTGCAACTCTTTTCTAGCACGTTGGTGGTAAGTTACCTTCCATTTGGTAAAACATAATCACATGTCTCATCCATCACAGATGTGGTAAAATTGGGGCTTGAAGTTTATCAAAAAGTGATAGATTTGGGATGAAAAGACCTTTAAATTATAATATGTTCTTCCTATAATTCCCTGCTAACATTTTATAGACAAAATGGAAACAAAAGTTATTACCAATTTTATTTGTTTCACTTCGTTGATAGTCATCAAATCCCTTTATATTTCTGCTATTCTATTTAAAGTTGTGTATTTTGAACTAAATAAAATCTTTTTTATAAGACTTAAGTGTATAAACAGAAGGGGACATTTGGATTGGCTGATTGTATATATATCTGCAGCATGGAGTAGAAAGATCTGGAGGGGCTTAGGCATAGTGGCCTACACTTGCAGTCCCAGCTACTTGGGAGGCTGAGGTCAGGAGCCCAGAAGTTCAAATCTAGCCTGAGCGACATAGCAAGACCCTGTTTCTAAGAAAAAAAAGAAACAAACATTCAGTGGTGACCTTGTCACCGCCCTACTTTTGACCACATAGTTGTTTGAATTTCAGAGACCTTACCTGATCATTCCCTTCTTTCTCCCTGTGCAATCTACTGTGATCGCTATGGTCTGGAGACCTCCGTGTCCAGTGGTTCAGGCGGTTCAGTAGAGTAGTCAGTTTAATCTCACAATTGATCATTAGTGACTTTGGTCTCAATAGGTGGCCTGGGGGGGTTCTCACAGTTAATGAACACAAACTGTACTTATATTTCCCAAGAGTTGCTTCCCTGTAAAATACATTTTTAAAAGAAACTCAGTCAGATTTTATGATAAATTCTTAAGTAAACAGCTACTTCCTGATTTATCTTTTATTGAATTCTTTCATATATTAGATTTTTCACAATGATAACAGTTTTAGCCTCATTTAAACTTTATAGTAACCCAACAAACTAGTTGGGTTTCTTCCTTTTATATAGAAGGAAATTAAGACCAAATGAGACCCACGTAGTTTAATTTGACTAAGCCACCTAATCTCAGTGTTCAGACTCTAAGCCCATGTTATTTTTTTTCTAAGAGCCATCTGTCATTGCCTTAATGATATAAAAAAGTAAATAGGTAACTAGAGTTATCAGATTGTACAGGAGAGCAATCCACTTGCTTGTCGAGTAGAATGTCCTACTGTAAGTTCTTTCTTGTGAGAGAAAAGTTTGGGTTACATCTTAGCAAACACCTTTTTTGCTTTATTTGTAAACTCACTCCCAAAATACCTGATGTGTGTATCTGTTAGCGCTCTTAGGCCACGGTGTATGTTAATTCTTTAAATGCTTTTCTCTTCTTGGACTCTGGCCTTCCTGAGATATAGACCAGGCTTACTTGCTTAATTTACTTTTACATTCTTACTTATCAGAGCACCTGGCAATAGTTAGCACTTTATGAATGTGATTTTTTTTATTGCTAACTATAACTCTACCCTTTTTTTCAAATTCTTCTTTGTTGTTTTATGTTTGTACTTGCATGGAACATTTCATGTGTCCTTTAGCTGAAATTTAATAAAAATTTTTCTTAGAAAGGCTTAAGATACGGAAATGCCCAGTTAAAATTTTCTTTTTAACCCATACTCTTATAAATATGTATTTTAATTATAAATTTTACCAAATAGTTTTTAATTTTGAGAACAATTCTTTATAAAGAAAAAGTATATTCTGCCAGATTTGGCTAATGTTTTTAAATAAATGTATTTTAATAAAAATGATGCACCTATGTGTGAGTCCCTGTTTCGAGAACTTTATTTCCTCTAATCATTACAATAACCAGCCTCAAAGGGTGGTTGTGGGTCTTTAATGACTCATTTTATATTAAGCACATAGAAAGTGTTGAGTGGGGAAAGTAATCTCTGAGGCAGATATTATCTTTATTTCTGTTTTACAGTCTCTCAATATGTAGAGAGCCTGAGGCATAGAGAGGTTAACTCATATGTCCGAGGTCATTGTGGAAGGAATCATGAGTTCGGTGTTAAGACCAGGCAGCCAGGCTCAGGGCCCAGGGTGTAATTCCCAGATTATACCACTGTCCTGCGATTACAAGGAGGCTGGCGACCCATTCCCCAGATGAAGAGTGTGGGGAATTTCTAAAATTCATTGAAATGAAAATTGGGGAGTAGGATTGAAGACGTCTGTAGGAGGATGACGGTATTTTGGAAAATTTACCTTTAAAATATTTTATAGAGGAAGTTTACATCCTTATGTAAAGGGATCTTTTGGGTCCTTACATATCAATAAAATTGGGGAAAGGGTATGAACAGGTACCCTGGCAATTGGCAAGGAGGAGTTGCCTCCTGAGATTCCTTCTATGGTTAGTGGAGATGGTAAGGAATGGTTGTGGAACATCACTGAGGAAGGAGGGATGCAGGAACCAGCCTCAGTCACCTCCCAGCCAGGACCGATGGAGACCAGCCCTTTGTACTGGAACTGCGGGTCATCCAGGGTTTCCCACAGCATGGGGGACCCTGTTCTTGACCCTTTTACACAGTGCTCCATTGATAGTATAGTGTTAGTAATTGTTAGTTTAAGGCGGGGACTTTTTTCAGAACCTCAATATGTGAAATGGCAGGCTTCCTCCTGTGGTCTTGCTCAACATCCTTACTTGCATAAAGAATGTTGAGGAGGGAGGTGTGGCTGGCAAGTCTCTGAGGCTTCCCAAATGTGGGAATTCTAATGGGCAGAAATGCAGCTTTATTTGCTTCTCTTAAGAGGAAATACAAATAGCATACAAATTTTTTTTACCAATTATCAGGAAAAAAGGCAAACATAATTTTAAAAGATGCTGCTTAACAAATCTGTAGATTTTAAACATTGACAGTAACAATGCTGGTTGAAATATGGGGAAATGGAGATTATTACTGTTCTAATTACAGTGTATATGGGATGACAAATCTTTCCAGAGAGTAATTGGTCAGTATGTGGCGAATGCCTAAAACAAAATGCCTGCATAGAATTGGGGCAACTCCAATTGTAGAAATTATTTCTACGGAAATTTTAAGGGTATTTGTGGAGAGTTTGCTGTGAAGATACTTATTACAACATTATTTATATTTCTGACAAATTTTTAAAGAGTAAAAATCTACAAAATGATTTGTTAAATATCGGTACATAGTGGAATAAGAAATATGATTAAATGGTAGCAAAGGCAAAGTTTCATAATATGGAATGATGTTTAAGTCATATTAAGTAAAAAAAGCAAGTTACAAAGTAGAGTGTACTATATAACCATTTTGTTAAAATATAGGTACAGTACATTTGGGACTATGAGGTACTTTTATATTCTTCATTTTGTTTTTCAGTAGTTTCCAAATTTCCAAAAATTGTACACGTATCTGAAGAGTATAATTGTATAAAGTCATGAGAATAAAGACAATAATGAGGCTTTATAATTTATACTTTACCATCTCTCCAGCCTTTCTAAGCTACCAGACCATCAGACTTTGGTTTTGGACAAAGAAAAATACGTTGTGGTTTTCCATTCACCGTGTGTGAAGATTAGAGAAATAACTTACTCTGACCAATAGCATCATGGAATTTAGCATCTGAGGATCTGACACTGAATCTTCTGATGTTTTCCTGTGGTTACTTTGTTTTGGTCGTTTGCATGGTAATGGTTGTTACTGTGCGGAGTCCAAGGGCTTTTTCTTTCTTGCTTTCCTCAGGGCTGCTGGAGCGATGTGGTGGGAAGACGGTCTTCCTTGCTGGCCTGTATTCTACTCAGTGCTCTGGGCTATCTCCTTCTGGGAGCAGCCAGTAATGTGTTCCTGTTTGTCCTGGCTAGAGTCCCAGCAGGTGAGTTCTCTCTCTCTCTCTCTCTCTCTCTCTCTCTCTCTCTCTCTCTCTCTCTGTGTGTGTGTGTGTGTGTGTGTGTGTGTGTGTGTGTGTGTGTGTGTATTTCCCTGTCTCTGTCTTTCTATGTAAAGCCTGTTTCTGCTGGACATTGCCTCTTTGATAAGCACTTACATAAAATGCTAATTACAATGACAATTATGACTATAACTGACACCAGCAGCTGCTGGCCATTGAATATTTGGCACAGGCCAGGCGCTGTGCTATATTAACAAAGCTGGAGTTGTACTTGATGGAGCCCCTTGCCCCTCAGAGCCTGTCAGTGTGAATGATCACACTACTGTATTGGGACTTGTCTCCTTCCTGTTGATCTTGGTCTGCATTCAGTCAGTAAAAATTTGTTAAGTTCTTTGACCAGCACCGAGGTTCCTGTTCTCTCCCTTGGTGAGCCTGTAGTTTTGTAACTGAGCTTCCTGACATCAAATTGGGATTCACCTATTTTGCTTTCCTGTGGCCTCCTTCCATCTGTCAATTGCAGGGACACTGGGATTATGATATAGTAGCTCATGAGCTAGTTTGCTGTTTCCAGACCAGTCTGGACTATTTTTAACGTTTTGAACTAGCTTTTTGTTTTGTCCATTTTTTGAAACACCGCCTGTGAATGCCAGGTAGTCCTTGTTGGGTAGATTATTCCTGTAGAAGCATTGTTCTCTTTGCCATTCTTAGCAATTAGAGGAGCTTCAATGTCTCTCTCTTACGGTACTTGTCAGAGCACTGGCAGGCTTTGCTACCCTGGTCAACTCGTCTGAGGCACTGGGTACCATCCTGTGTTTAAACTGCTTGCTTTTAACTGACTTCCCAAATAAATAGAGCATCAAATAACTCATTTTAACATAGAAGTGGTATTCAGCTGGCTCACCTGGGATTTCTACACCCATTTCTGTGAAATATATACTTTTTTCATTTACTCTGAAAGTCTGCAGAGTTCAGCCCCAAAATTCTTACCATGCCTTTTTGTTGAGTGGAAAATGCTTTACGAAGGGCCTTGCTTAAATGTGGTTCAGCTGTCTCTGCAAAACCCAGTACCACACACAAAATTCAACTGATAGCTGTTGCATGTGCATCTGATGTTGAATTTGTTGTTATTGGTGGGCAGTGTGTCTTTCTACAGTATAACACCCTCCACCATTCAGTGCTATGTGCTGTTCGTAAATCTAAAGAAGCGATGGGGAAGGTGAAAAAGAAGCTAGAGTTGTTACAAAATGCATAGAGATTCATGGGGAGGATTAAAATGTTTTACTTAATAGCAAATGAGCCTGGCTTAAGTAGTGAGAGTTCTCTTATATGAACAGTCACTATAATCTTCACAAATGAGAACTATACATAAAAACTCCTCCTTGCCTATGTAACCTCCATGGTGTTTATTGGTCCGTGAATAGGAGCGAGTCGTCGGGGGCTTCACAGGGTTCTGCTTCACAAAGTGAGTTGTGGATTCAGACCTTTGTGTCCTAAAAATGAGCAGCTGACTTCGAGTCAGTGCCTGAGGTTGAAGTGCCTTAGTTGGATGCCTCATTTTTGTTTCTACTCTGTCCACCACCCCAAACTCTGAAAAACTAGAGAAGTTGAGGCTGGGTTGTTCATGGGTTACTCTTACCACAGTCCTCTTCCCTCATGTATGTAAAGTGAACCTGACATCAATACAGTTTCAGAAACAATTACAGAATTCCTGCAAGACCTATGGGAATCACATTCTGGCCCAGTCCTCTCTGATGTTTCAGGAAACAGGTCTAGAGAGAGTCCATCTACCTAATTCCCAAAGGCTTTATGCATTTGCTTCCCAGAGAGGCTGGCTATCTATGAAGCACCCAGCCATGCTAATTTTGAGGCGGAGCTGGGATAGGTTAGTAGGACGAGTGCGTTGAAGCCCTCAGCAGCGGCACAGTGATGTGCAGAGTGTGACTGCCTGTGGGAGATCACGGAAAAACACTGTGTCACATCACACTTGCGTGATTCACGCAGATCCGCCAATGGCATTTATTGAATTCCTACTATGTGTTGATCAAAATAGCGGGCTGCTGGTTACCAGAATATGTCAGCATGTTTGCAAGTATGGTTGTTCTGCACATGGGTTTCTGTGGACATGGGAATCAAATCCATCTGCAGAGATAGGAGTATAGTCATCAGGCACTTTAATTTCTTATTAAAAGTTATATGATAGCATTCAATTTGTTCAGCAAATTCACCGGCCTCTTACTGGTATTGGTCTTGATATTGATTCAATGATGGTGCTATCAGATTTATACACACTCCTTGTCCTCTCCCCAGCTCCGTTTCTCTGTTCCTTGGTTTATCCTCATTGTCAAGATTAGGGCTCACCATAGAGTAGGCATGCAGTAAATATTGGCTCAATGAGTAAATGTATAAAGAATGATAACTTGCTACATGGAAGCCACCATGAAATGCAGTTGGGTAACTGGGAGACACTTGGGAGGTCATGACAGGAGGTGGGCAAGCTGAGGGCTAAGGGACTTGGTGGCCAGAGATAAGGTGATCGACTAGCATCAGGGTGCTAAACCAGGAGTAAAACTGTGGTAGAATGGGAAGACTCCAAAGGTTCAAAGAAAATGAAGATCACATGTGCTGGTGGCATGATGGTGAGCGTAGCTGCCTTCCAAAGAAGATGGAGATCAGAACTCTGTCAGGGATAGAGGTTAAGCACAGGATCATGAGTGAGATACTTATGGTCTAGAAAAAGTTACAGAGCATGTTTCTCATCCCCTTGCAGGTATTTTTAAACACACTCTCTCCATCTCAAGGGCTCTACTTTCTGATCTGGTGCCAGAGAAGGAACGACCGCTTGTAATCGGACACTTCAACACAGCCTCCAGTGTGGGCTTCATCTTGGGCCCCGTGATCGGTGGCTATCTCACTGAATTAGAGGATGGGTTTTATCTCACAGCCTTCATCTGCTTTTTGGTCTTCATTCTCAATGCTGGTAAGTTGACAGTCATGAGAAGACCGTTTTGTGTATTCATACTGACTAATCTACCCACTTTTATTTCTTTTCAATTAGTGTTTATTAGAATGGATAGACTCATCATCCAAAAATGAAAGTCATTTTGAGAAACCTCCCTAGTGTTTTCCATAGTGGCCGGTACCAGTTTACATTCACATCCACAGTGTGCAAGAGTTCTCTGTTCTTCACATGCTCATTAACACTTACCTTTTAAAAATGTGTCCATATTGGCCCTCCTAACATGTGTGAGGTGATTTTTCATTGTGGTTTTGATTTGAATTTTCCTGATGATTTGTGATATCAAGCACCTTCTTGGAGAAATGTGTATTCAGATTTTGTGCCCTTTTTTTTTTTTTCCCATTTATTTTATTGCATTTTAGGTTTTGGGGTACATATGAAGAACATGCAAGATTGTTGCATAGGTACACACGTGGCAGTGTGATTTGCTGCCTTCCTCCCCATCACCTACATCTGGCATCTCTCCCCTTGCTGTGTCACCCCAGCTCCCCACCCCGCACTGTCCCTCCCCTATTTCCCCCCAACTGACCCCAGTGTGTAGTCCTCCCCTCCCTGTGTCCATGTGTTCTCATTGTTCAACACCCACCTATGAGTGAGAACATGCGGTGTTTGATCTTCTGCTCTTCTGTCAGTTTGCTGAGAATAATGGTTTCCAGGTTCATCCATGTCCCTACAAAGGACACAAACTCATAATTTTTGATGGCTGCATAATATTCCATGGTGTATATGTGCCACATTTTCCCTGTCCAGTCTAACGTCGATGGGCATTTGGGTTGGTTCCAGGTCTTTGCCCATTTTTAAACAGAGTTTTGTTTTGTTTTTTGCTGTTTTGTTTTGTTTTTTGCTGTTGAATATCCACCTTGTATAGTGTGGATATTAACCCTTTATCACATGTGTGGTTTACAAATCATATCCACTGTGCAGGTTACTTTTTGCTTTGCAGATTGTTTCCAGGTTGCTCTTTCACTTTACTGATTTGTTTCCATTGCTGTGCAGAAGCTTTTTAGTTTTAGGTAGTCCTGTTTGTCTTTGTTTGTTTGTTTGCCTGTGCTTTTGTTGTTATATCTAAGAAATTATTGCCAAGGCCGATTTTAAGAAGCTTCTACCTTCTCTTTTACAGTATCAGGTTTTATGTTTGTCTTTAATCCATTTCGAGTTGATTTTTATCTTTAATCCATTTGAGTTGATTTTTGTATGTAGTATGAGGATGGGGTTAATTTTATTCTTCTGCATGGTAAATATTTTAGTTGCAATTTAAAAGGGAAATCTTTTATTTTTAACGTATTTAATATAAATTTAAATACAGTTATGAAAGTAAAAAAGAAAGACCATGCCATCTCCTGCTACAGACTCCCGGTGGCTTCTATCATGATAATGCACATGCCTCACAGCTGGCATGGTGGTAGGTGATGGACAGACCGTGCCCCTCTCTCTGCTTCCCTCCATGCATTCTGGCCACACTGGCTTGCTGGTTGACAGTATGCATGCCAGGCTCATTCCCATTGGAGGGCACTGTACCAGGCCAGTCCTCTACCTGCCACATTCATCCCACATCTTTTATTGGCTCTCTTCATCACTGAAGACTGAAATAGCTGCTTCCTTAGGTCTTCTCTGACCATTCTGCCTAAAATAGCTTAATTTTCTTTATAACATTCCTGAAATTATGTTATTAATTTATTTTACTGCTTACATTCTGTTTGTCCCCCCACATCAGGAGGCAGACCCCATGAGGGAAGAGATTTTGTCAGCTTTATTCACTGCTATCACCCCTGTGCAGAATACACACTGGTCTGGGCATAGTGGCTCATGCCTGTCATCCCAGCACTCTGGGAGACTGAAGCTGGAGGATTGCTTGAGCCCAGGAATTTGAGACCAACCTGGAAAAGATAGTGAGACCTTGTCTACAAAACTTTTTTTAAAATTAGCTAGGCACGGTGGCACATAACTGTGGTCCCAGATCCTCGAGTGGCTGAGGCAGGAGGACTGTGATCACACCACCGCATTCCAGCCTGGGTGACAGAATGAGACCCCGTCTCACATGCGCGCGCGCGCACACACACACACACACACACACACACACACACACACACACGGCTGTGAGCTCCTTGGATGCAGGGCTAGTTGCTTAAAATGTCTTTCATCTTCTTTCCTTAGAGAGTGATGCATGGCTGGCCCTTGGATAAATGACTTCATAAACAAGGGAATTCATGCTAGGCAGTTTTCCTTACATTTAATGATATCGTACTTTACTGCAGCTTTTTGAATCTTCCTATTCAGGGTTCTGTTTTGCATGATGACTTCCATGTTGGGTTAGGATGTCAGACTCAGGAAGCAAAGTTCATGAGCTTATTCTCAATCCTCACAGGAATGCATTATGATTTTTTGCCAGGAATTTACTTAACCTGTAACTTAAATCAGGAGGGACGGCCTGATGGATTCACATAAACCTAGATAAAATAGTCTCAAATACATGCCCCGTTGATGTGGCCAGGTTATCTTCACATATAAAGGAAGGTACATGAATATTGATTCACTCAAAATTGAAAGTCAGCACATAATGAAGAAATTGGTTATGGAGTTCTATTTTGCATCCTTAAACATAGTGCCATTTAATATGTTGCCCTATCTTAAGCCTGTAAATGGGTGGAAGCAGTTAGGAAAACATTTTCACTGCAAGCGTTCCCAACTACAACGGCTTAAAGAAAGAGAGACTTGTTTTTATCACATAAGAAATCTGAGGTTAGGCAGGCTGGGGCTGATAGTCTAGCAGAGGAGGAGTGGGAAGATGACCCGGCCAGACGGCACACAGTGTCCCACCGAGGGCTTTGGCCATTCAGTCCAGTGAACATAATATTGTGCTGCTTTTTTGTCCCAGCCTTGCCATCCTTCCCCCGCCCCGCAATGACTATAGCTGTTTTCCTCAATGCTTTTACTCTGTTAGCTTCTTATATCCTCCTCTGGTCTGCCACTTTGCATGAGAAAGCCTTTTCATCGTGATTTCTGTTCTTACGTTTACGAACTCAAAACTCTGGAGTCCAACAGACTTGGGTTCAAATCCCTGTTTTACCAGTTTTTAGTGTGACCCTTGGGCAAGTTGTCTCCCATTTTTTCATCTATAAAATGGGGTAACAAAACACATAGCCTTGTTATGAGAACCGTAAGAGGTTCTGCTTACAAGCAGCTTACCCCAGTGCCAGAGGTAGGATTTCATAGACCTTGTCTTGTTTGTTAATATTTTCCTAGCTTTTCACACGTAAGTACTCCATGAATATTGATGATTGGATAGATGGATGGATAGGTGGGTAGATTGCTTATAGTAAGCACTCAACAGATGTTAGTTGCCATCATCATCATCATCATTTTATTTTAGTCTATCAGCAATAATTCTTTCACATTTTTATCACTGTTCTGTATAATGTTCAAGGGCCCTTTAAGATTGAATTATTAAAAGTCCAGATCCACATTCTCATGTGTTTGGTTTTCTGTCATAAATTTGTCTATGGCTGAAGCACTTAGACAATATTTGGAGAAATGACACACAAATGAAGTTGCTGAAAACAACATAAAGCAGGAGTGAATAGCCACTGGTCTGAGTTAAACTTTTAAGTACTAAAGAACTGAAAAAACAGTAGGGTAGAGTTTGGAAAGATGTCCCAGAATGGCAAGTTTGAATTTAGTCTTAAGAACACTTTTGGACATGAATTTGCAAGAGATAACAGGCAAGAATGTTGCTAGTCCTATGAGGACAGAGGTGGGATCATCTGAGTATCAGTCAGAGCCACTGTGTAAGGTTGTATATGTTGTGGTCTATGAGAGTGGTGCCCCCTGAGGTTTGCAGATGTGACCTGAACAAGCGGTAAATGACCCTAACTTGGGGCAGATCCAAGCAGGTGCTTCCCAGGGAGAGCTGGCCAAGCTGTACCTGCTCACCCATCAAGCCAAGGCAGGCTGTTGCATATGTAGCAGCCCGTGCTTGCCCCAGCATGGCCCTTATATCGCAATCTGGTTGCATCTTTTCTTATCTGAACCCCTTTTTAGGTGTTAGTGTCTTGAGTTCAGTGTTTTCAGAGGCCTCATCTGTCGTAATATATTTCTATATTAAGCACTTAAGCACTCCATGAATATTGGATGTCTAGGTGGTTGGATAGATGGATGGGCAGATAACAACTAGGCAGAGAATTACAAAGTTAATAAAGGAAGAATTTAAATTTATAACAATTTAGATATGAAATGATGTGATGTAGAAAACCATCATAGGCTTTTGAGATGAGAGAAAGCAGTATTTTGTAAGTATTGTGGTATTCTTTTTTAAAGGCGTAGAGTCTTTTGCCAGAATCCTGATGTCAGAATAAAGCTATAGAAATGGTGGAAAACTAGATACAAAAATACAGACTAGTAAGTGTAGTACAAAAATATAGATTAGTAATCTAACACAAATACTTGTTCCTTCCCCAATGAGGTTAGTGTATGGATTCAGTGCATTCAGATACTTTAATGGGTCTCATGCCATTTTAACAGGTCTCGTTTGGCTCTTTCCATGGAGGGAAGCAAAACCGGGCAGTACGGAGAAGGGCCTGCTATGGCGAAAGACTCACATGCTGTTGGGAAGGAGCCATGACACAGTGCAGGAGGCAGCTACCAGCTGCAGAGCCAGGGCCAGCGAGAAGGCTGCCTGGCCCTGGGTCAAAGTGGTGTTGGCCTTGCAGGACATGAAGAACCTGCTGTTTTCTGAAATGTGGGACATATTTCTGGTGCGCTTGCTGATGGCCTTGGCAGTCATGCTGTACTACAGTAACTTTGTCCTGGCCCTGGAGGAGCGCTTTGGGTTGCGGCCCAAGGTGACAGGCTATCTCATCAGTTATACCAGCATGCTGGGTGCCATGACTGGCCTTGCCCTGGGGCCGATCCTACGGCTGTACAAGCACAACTCGCAAGCCCTGCTGCTGCACTCCAGCGTGCTCACCTGCACACTGCTGCTGCTCTACTCCTTGGCCCCCACCATAGGTGCAGTTGTCATCTCCTCCACTCTCCTGTCCTTCTCCACTGCCATTGGCAGGACGTGCATCACGGACCTCCAGCTGACCGTGGGCGGGGCCCGGGCCAGCGGCACAGTCATCGGCGTGGGGCAGTCTGTGACTGCAGTGGGCCGCATCATCGCCCCTCTCCTCTCGGGGATTGCCCAGGAGGTCAGCCCTTGTGGTCCCCCCAGTCTGGGCGCTGCATTAGCCTTAGTGGCCATTTTCATAATGTCTCTAAACAAACCGCACTCTAATGGTGATGGGAATGGTAAATTAAAAAGTGAATAGATGGATTTGGACAAAACAAATTCGAAACAAAATTTGAGACAGCTGAATGAGGGCCAGAGGCCATAATGAGAAGGACAC
The DNA here is from genome assembly GCF_009761245.1 of Sapajus apella. Classification (NCBI taxonomy): domain Eukaryota; kingdom Metazoa; phylum Chordata; class Mammalia; order Primates; family Cebidae; genus Sapajus; species Sapajus apella. Next base: position 6,310,468 of record NW_022437029.1, on the reverse strand, counting down.
TTTGGAAAGGGTTGGGGTGGAAGGGAAACATTTCCAGGTAGGTGTGCGCTGTTGGGCATCCAAGTCGGCCCTTGGCCATACAGCCATGCCATGGGAAGATCAGAAGTCACGGAAGCTCACGGGAAGGTTAAGACTGGAGCAAAGCTTTTCCAAGGGGAGCATATTCAACGTTTACCTGGAAGTCTCTTCTTCCCATCTGAGTCTCTCCTTCCTGTCTGGGCTAATGAGGTTACATTTTTCAAGAGTGAAAAAACTACCAGCCACAGGGTAGGGAAGTGGTGGTGGAGTAAAAGAACATGATACGTAGAGGAAGGGAAGAAACCATAAGCATTTTCATGCTAAAAAATAGGGTGACATGTCAGTCAAATTCTGATCAACTGGAACTTGAGTTTCTAGTTAAATTCCATACACTGGGAGGGAGTTTTCTATCAAAATCCTGCAAATTGAAGAAGCTGTTTTATTAGAAGCAGCCTATGGCTTCTCAAACCTGCTTAAAAATCGGATACTGACCTCACCCCCAGAGATGATTCAGTGGGCCTGGGTGGGGCGAAGAAATCCATGGTGTTTTGTAAGCACCATTGACAATTTCTCATGGCAGTAGAAAAGACCACACTGAGACTGCATTGATTTTGATTAAATACATAGGCTTGGCTGTTTTTACACAGCTGACTAAATTTGGAGTCTTAAAATTGTGTTCATAATCACAGCGTGTTACACCTGTCCCAGCTCTCAGCAGTTGTACTGCATGATGGAGCAGCGGGTCCTTGGGGCCTGTTCCCTGTGCTCTGTACCTCTGAGAGCCCAGCTTGCTCTGAAGTTGGACTAAACCACCTAGATGCTGGGTATGCCAGTCTGCTCCTGGAAGCCTGGAAAGTCGGGTTGCATCCTTCTGGTGCTAACAACCCAGTGGTGCAGCCAAAGCATAGGAATGCTTTTTAAATGAACCGCTTATGCAGAATAAGGGTCAGGTGGCATGTCATAACAGAAGAACTTGATGCTACTGTGTCTTATGTTAAGAATCATATCCTTTCTTTTGAATTTCATGCCTGGAAAGACAAGCATTCTGTTGATCAAAAGGGAAATATTTTGGTATGCCATTTCTCATCTAAACTGGAGTTTCATATACAGTGCCCAGGAGCCCACAAGAGGGAGAGACCCAGACAGAACATGAACGTAGCCTTGCAGGGAGACATGCACCAGGCAGGCTGGCCATTGGGATTACATCAAGCATTAATTAAAATTAAAGTTACTTAAGGCCCCCCGCCCACAGGCAGTTGAAGTTCACATTCCTTAATTAGTCCACTAGGATGTTATGCCTGTTTTCAACTTAACACATGCATAATTGTAAATATTTTAGTACACTGCAGTAATTTGTCATATCTTTAATTATTGTTTGTAAAGCAGGAAACATTTCTGTATTTTAGAAGTCATGGAGTAAAATCAAATACGATAAATAATTGTAAGTATGTTTTAGTTTGAAGATGGTCCTTTTTCCTATCTTGCTACAAGAAAAAAAAAAAAAGGACTTGTGATTAGGTTTTACAATTGTGAACTTTTATGTAAGTGTTAAATGCTTTTGAGAAGACCAAAATATTAATATATAAAATGACCTTGCCCTTAAAGAGCAAATTAAATGTCATGGAGATTAGACTCAAAAGGCAATAAACAATCAAGGGTTTATGCAGTGAAGTAGAATTTTAGAGGAATTTGAATCTCAAAGCTTTCTTCACTCTCAGAAATAGGCAAGCTTCTTAAAAGCTCTTATAGTCTTTTTTTTTTAATTGTAGCACTTTATTTTTGAAGTTTAAAAAACCCATAAACTTAATGAGTCTTTATAATCAGCCACATGAAAATATTAAAAACGAAAGACTGATCTTATAGAGAAACATGTTTGTTACTCTCCAGTAGTGACTTTAGTATTTTGTTATGTGATATTTTGTAGGTACACCTTTTCTCATGACCCCCTTTTACATTATTTATTGTCTTGCTCTTCAAAGTGTGACCCAGAGACCAGAAGCGTCAGCACCACCTGGGAGCTTGTGAGGCCTGCAGACACTCAAGCCCGAGCTCAGATGTGTTGGGGACCAGTTTAATAAGATATCTAACTGATTTTTTGCACAGTAAAATTTGAAAAGCCCTGGTTTAATGGGTAGTATTTGTATCATTTATGGAGTATAAACTCAGGGAAATTAAATCTGCTCAATTAACCTTTGTGGTGGTTCATTTTTTAAATTCTCTTGAGTACCTTGTTTTCTGAAGTGTCAGGCTGACAAAAATATCTTCATAGGGTTCAATATTCTGTGGAATCTTATTCTGAAATATTTGTGAAGGAAATGGCACCCTTTCCAACCTTCTGCCAGCTATGACTACTGGGAAGCAGGTCTCCAGGCTTTGGGTTCCATAGAGTGGAAGATTCTGCCCTCATGTCTAGAGGGATGAATAAAATTCTGAGAAGGCACTGGGTGTGTGTGGCCACAGGAATCACCTGCAAGGTTCCAAACCCAGGCTGGGTGGCACCTTGGGGAGTTAATTCTGCAAGAGTTGCACCTGGGGCCAACAGAAGGAGCTGTTTTGTACCCTGCCTGCTTGCCTTAGACCATGGGAACCCGACTTTTGAAGTACCCTGTGTGTTTCTGTGCACATCTGGAGTTGGGACTCACTGAGTTAGATCAAGAATGGATTCGTCCACCGTGCTCAGGGGTTGAGTTTGTATTGACTGATAAAGGGGAACAATGGAAGAATTCATGCAGTAGAGTGCTCCGGAGACCATCCTGTTTAGAAACAGCTCTCCAGCCGCAGTGAGGAGGATTAACTGGAGCCCCAAGGAGCAGTCTGGACTTTGGGGCAGTAACTTAAGGGTGGTCCTGGGGGAGAGCTGGTTGCAAGGACAGGGACAGCAGGCAGAAGTTGTGGCCCTCAGGACGATTGCAAGAGAGGCTATGAGTGATTCCCAAGTGATGAGTGTGCAGCTTTGAGGAATTTCAAAGAGTTGCTTGACATCTTCCTGATGACACTTTTATAAGATATTTAGAAATCTGTCAGGAGTGAGAATCAGTCCAGCCTGAGAAAATTTAGGCATTTGGGCAACTGCATTCAGAAAACAGCTATTTATTTGGAATGCATAATAGCCATGAGAGTGAATCTCCATACCTCTTTACCTCCAAAAGCTAACTTAACAATAGCCTTTATGAAGCCTCTAAAACAAGGTTACCACAGATTTAGCCAGGATGGTATGTAACACAGCTTTTCTTGGAACAGGTTGATAGATTAAAATAACTTTTTTTCAGCCCTAATTTTTTTTTATTGAACTTGCCAGACACATGATAATTTTCTTCAATAATAAAACTCCTTTATAATTGTAATGAAGTACTATCATATATTCTAATAAGGTGTATTTTTAGAAGTTATTAGTATATCTTCCACATGTTTTCACTTGTAGGCGGGTAATGAACAATGAGAACACATGGGCACAGGGAGGGGAACATCCTTACACTGGGGTGCATTAGGAGGTGGGGGGCCCAGAGGAGGGGAGGGACAGTTGGGGGCAGGGGGGTTGGGGAGGGATAACACCGGGAGAAATGCCCGATGTAGGCAACGCAGGGATGGAGACAGCAAACCACTGTGACATATGTGTACCTATGCAACAATCCTGCAGGATGAGAACATGTACCCCAGAGTTTAAAGTACAATAAAAAAAAAAGTTATTGGTGTCTCTTGCCACATATTTCAATTCAGGATCCAGAAGTGCTTTGAAAAATGTAATCTCCAGTATGCTAGAACACGTCTTAATAGTATAAACAAGGCTTTGGCTTTTAAAACCATTATGCAGTTACCAAATACGTACATAATCTGACATACTGATGGCCAGTAAATGGAGGACACTTGATGAACAATGCAGGGGTTAGGATTGCCAAGTCCCCAAAACAGTAGAAAATTTGATTGTAATTTTTGACTCTCTAAAAATTTACTACTAATAGCTTACTGTTGACAAGCCCTACCAACAACATTAATTATATACTGTATTTTTACAATAACGTAAGCTAGAGAAAAAATGTTAAGAAAAAGAAAATATTAAGTGGAAATGGGATCATCATAAGGGTCTTCATCCTTGTCATCTTCACTTTGGGTAGGCTGAAGGGGAGGAAGGGAGGGATTGATCTTGCTGTCTCAGGAGTGGCAAAAGTGGAAGAAAATCCCCATTTAAGGGGACCTGTATAGTTCAAATCTGTTATCGAAGGGTCAACTGTAGTTTTTAGGTAACATCTTACAGTAGGATTTATTTCTAGTTAAGCAGATGCACAAATATTTAGATCTTTCATTTTTTCCAAACAGGTATCTGTCTAAACACCATTTTATAGAGAGCTGTCTATTAAAACAATAAAAGCAAAACTTCTGTTTTCCTGACTCAATATAAGAAACATTGCTGATTCTTCTATTTATTTATGAGATGGAGTCTCACTCCATCGCTGAGGCTGGAGTGAAATGGCGCAATCTTGGCCCACTGCAACGTCCACTTCCAGGTTCAAGCAATTCTCTTGCCTCAGCCTCCCGAGTAGCTGGGACTACAGGCACCTGGCCAATTTTTGTATTTTTAGTAGAGACAGGGTTTCACTGTGTTGGCCAGGCTAATCTCAAATGCCTGACCTCAGGTGATCCACCCACCTCGGCCTCCCAGAGTGCTAGGATTACAGGCATGAGCCATGGTGCCTGGCCACTGATTTTTATTTTTAAAAGTGACTTGAACACCATTTGTATCATTCCTTCCAGGGAGAAGATAATTATAAACATTAAGGAAGGAGTGTTAATTATGGCTAGTAACACAGCATAATAATAAAAGGTAAGGATCTTGTTTGAACAAAGAATTGTATTTTGATCAGTCTTTGTTTAAACTATACTACATCTTGATAAATACAGTTCTTTTCTCAAAGCCTCCACTGTAGAGGAAGAAAGTGGTTAAAATATCTATTAATGATCGCAAATTACAGCATGGATAGGAGACAGTCTTCCTTCAGGCTTACCAAAGAATCTCCATGTCATTTTGAATAGTTGAGACTTGGCCTCTTATCCAGACTGAGAACTAGTTTTTGGTGTGATAGCTTACCTACCTAAACCTATCCCAAGTTTACTTAATGAAATTGAAACCACATGAAATATCCAAGGCAAACATAATAAAGGTGTTCTGCTGCTGACTCAGGCTGGACCCTTGTGGGTCTGTATGTACATGACAAAGTAGGTGTTTGCCTTAAGTAGTCTGATCTGTGGGGCTGAAGCACAGGCCTGGCCATCACAAAGCCCAACATCTGTTTGGCCCCATCTGTGACGTCACTGACGAGGATGAGCATTTTCTTTGGGTCACCTTCAAAGTACCTTCACTTTGCATCTCTTTGGCATGAATGACACTGAAAGCATGCTGAGCTGGAACTGCCATTCAAAATAACTTTTCAGCTAAAGGTCAGGACTTATAGAGGTCCAATAGTCAGACATAATTATGGTAGCAAATCTATTGTTTATTAATCAGATACCAAACTATGTATTCATGGAAACCTAAAATTTGGTATGTAAATACACATCTTTGTATAATCTTTAAAAATTATTTGGTAAGGCAATAATTGGAATTAACTATTTTTCTTTAGGTGTGGAAAGGAAGTATTTTGTATTTCAAAGCATACACCATCTTTGAGCCCTTTTTAGAGACTTTTTAGATATAAAACTTAATGAACCAATTAAAATGTTTATTCCTCTAATCAGTTTCGGTTACGCTGTAATAGAGGTAGCCTAGTTTGAGATATGTGGATTTAGAATTAATAGAATTGATATTTTTAATACTTTGAAGTTCTTACCTTTCAAGAATTCTAGCCATCACAATCCCATTGAACACAAACGAGAGTGGTTTCATACATAAATATAAAAGCTGGGACTGTTCTGTTTTCATGTATGTATCGTTTTCTCCATTAGCGATTAAAGGTTGACATGTGATTTAATATTTAAACTTTGGCAAGATTTTTCATAGAAACAGGGAAAGTTTCCTTCATCTATGTACATACACAACATTTGTTTGGTAAGCAGGGTTATCCTAACTGGATACAAAGAGCTTCATCTAAATTAGAAATTTAATCTCCAGTCATACTTATGACTCAACAGAAGCCAATAAAATAAGAAAGGAGAAAATGGTTTGAATTTTTAATTCAAGATGTTTTGTTTCGGAAATCAGAAGAACCACAGCCTCTGTGTCTGGCATTCTGTCTGCTGGGCAGCTTGTGGAGTGACATTTCTGTACCCTTCAGTAGGAGAACAACAGATTCCCAGACAACCTCTGCACATACTGAAAAGTCTTGACGTAGGTTCTGAACCATTCAAAATAATCCATATGCTGTGTAGATTGAAAAGTTGATAAAAATCTATTCACAGTAGATAGGTTAACTCTACACCTAGAAAAACTCATTTCCTGACCATGTGGTTAAGAGAATGAAGCTATTATTTATTAGCTATACTTAGAAGTAGTAAAATATTATTTTATCTGAAAAGGTGCAGGAAATTAGAAAAGAAAACAAAAAGAATCAAAAAAAATGATGCACCAGCATGACACTGAGGTGGTCTGCAAAGCCCCGTCTGCATGTTTGAGATGCACACCCCCAGGGTGGCTGACCTCTGTTTAAGGGTGTCAGCTGGACCCAGAGTGGATGATGCTGGGGGGATTCTAAAGAAAAGTGTCATCTGTCAGGGACAAGGAGCCATGGTTATGCCACACAGCTGGTACCCAAACAAGGCTTCTGCTTTCCTTAGAAGGGGATTGAAGAAACGGCTGGTTAAAAAGTGGGATAAAAAGTAGCAGCGAGCCACACACGTGAAACCACCAGTGTGTTCTGAGCCACAAGAGTTCATTTTCAGATTGATGAGAGAATCAACATGTGGTGTTCAAGCCTCAGTGGATAATACCAATGGCTCCTTCAACTGGACAAAGTGATCTCTTTAATCACGTTTTTAAGAAGAAAGTACAGTGTGCACTTTGACAAAAATATTGCAGTCCTCATAACTGATTAAGAAACGTGACTTTTAACATAAACATGATTTGGGCAGTACAATAAATGTAAAACGTGCCAAGACTTGTACTGTGTTTCTCTACACTTTTTCTATAAATCAACAACCTCACCACTGGTAAAACAGTACACCCTAGCACAAAGCTGAGCAAAAGCTGAAAGAAATCTCTCCACAGACATTTCGTTGGAATATACACAAAACACGTGCTTTTAAAAGTATCAGACTTTGAAGCCAATTTCTAGTTTGCTCATTGACATAACTGTTCTCAACAGTCTCCCCTTAGCATTACATATAAAGTAATTATCCCTGACTTTACTTACAGGTAGTTAAAATCAAATTTTGTTACAATCAACATCAAAGAGCTATTAAAAATCTACAGTCACATCGGAACTTTGGTTAGATCAAGTGTTGTTTGGATGAAGAAAGGTCTTTACAAAGGGCTAGGGCTCTCTGTACTGCAGAAATTTAGATTGTGACAATATTTAATCAATACTCTCCTTCATAATGACTAGTAACTAGAATTTAAGAATTACAAAAAGAAAGTATAGAGAAAAAGCTATATGAAGTCAAATTTATTTTTATTGCCTTTGTCATTCAACAAATGAGAAAAAATTTAAACTGGTAATTAAGATTTAAGTTTTCCTTTATACATGGTCATCCAAATTCTTTATGGATGAATTACTGAAGGCTGAATTTGGTCTACCTACTTAACAAGAAGTGATATAAACATTTTCATGTTTTCTCCTTCAGTTCCAGAAAGTTGAACTCTTAAAATAGTTATCAACATAGGAAATGAGGAAAAATTAGGAGAATTATTATTTAAGGTCACTTTCAATTTTCATGCTTCTTTTCAGATTTCATAAACTGTAGCTATTCTGAAAATTGAATTTTGGCATTCTCAAAACACTACCTCACATCTCTTAATGAATCATGTTATTATCATAAAATTCTATGCCAGTTTTAATTTATGTTAAGAAGAATAAATGTATTTTCATGTAAATATTTTCATTTAAAATAGAGATTTTGGCACAGAGTCCTAAGCCTGTAGTTTTCAAATTGCATTCTATGCTACTTTCCTCAGATCAAGAAATTGTGCTCCTATGATCTTGTACCTTGTATATCTACCCTTTGCTCTGTCTCATGCTCAACAATCCAGCAGTATTCTAAGACTTCAGAACTAGAAGAAGATGTAGATTTACTTCTCCATGCTGGTGGAGATGGAGAAAGGGTGGAGAACCACTGCTGAGGATTTTTGTCTTAACATGTTCATGTTCTCCTCCTGATAATACTGTAGGCACTTGCATCCTTTGCGGTATCTTCAGTGGGAAATCGAAAGACTGTGTGAGTGACTTCATTTAAATTCTACACTCAGAAATGCAGAGGCATGTTCCAGTCAAGTTTTAAAGAAGTATTTAGAAAAAAGGCCAATAAAATCTACAGGTAAGAGACAGATTCAAATATTGATCTTTAATGCTTGTGTTCCACTTTTTTTCTTTCTGCTATACTTTTAAAAAGTACTCCAATGAGTAGAATTTGATTTTGTATGAAAATTTTGAGTTACTGTATTATCGAATGAGAAGAGGTAACAAATACAGACTAGTGCAAAGCAATAGGACCCCCACATTCACCAAAGTGCTTCCTGAATAAAATTCAAAACTTGATATCTCACCAACTGTTCAAGGTTAGAGAATATTTTGTCTATAAACTTTCTTCCTTGTCTGCTTGGAGCCTTTAACCTGGAGGCTCAAAATTCAAACAACATTCTACAGAAAAATTCTACTAAAGCAGATGATCATAGATCAGCACGACAGGAATCACCTGCCTCCTCCTCCTAGTATTGCACAACATAAAACCCACCAGCAAGTTGTGAGCAGGTGCTGCCCTGTCTCTGCTTGCCACATGGACCCTCATGGGTGGGACTTCATCAAAAGCTGTTCCCAAATCTGTCAACACTATAAGCTGGTGGATGCCGGGGCATCCTTTCTCTCTGCACCATTTAAACAAGAAGAAGTGGAATTTAGATGTCACCTCCAAACACATGGTAGACAGAGGAACAAGTTAAAAACCAGTAGACTCTCAATAGTTCATAGGAGTCCTGGGACCTCCAATCTGTGCTCTGGGAGTCAGGTCATTCCTTCTGCCCAGGCATTCCGATCGTTTGCCCAGTTTGAGTCATAAGGCATCTCTGTGCCTGGCTGTGCTCTTCCCTTACCAGCTGGTCCATCGAGGCAGGATTGGGAAAAGCTCCCACCCTGAGCTTAGGAGTCACTCCCGGGTGCCATCCTTCACCCCTGGGAAAGAAAGCTGTTCTCGATACTTTTAGTGCCATTTACTTAACAACTGATTGCAGATATACATATTTTTTCATAAATAAAATTTGAAGCATATATGTAATATATTAAAATCTTCATCAACAAGGGTATGTTAAAAATTTCAAGTTCTGTCATTCAAGTTCAATAAAGGCACACATCATTTTTTTTCTTCAGGCCTGCGAAGAATACAATTGCTACCCATAAGTCACAAAAGGCATTCTGCGGGACTTTTATTTGATTTTCCTTTTCTTTGGAGAAGGATTTGCCTCATTTATCAGTGGCATGAATCTGTCGTCCACCCCCACCGAAGTATTTAGATGCACAGAGAGTTTTACATGGATTCCACGATTGTGTCAGGTTTCAGAGTGACAAACTACAGCTGTGCTGGGTCAGACACTCAGGTCTGCTTTGGCTGCTTCCATTAAGGCTTCTCACTCCCAAATCGGGCTTTCCGGCTTCCAGGTTCCGATGCCCTCCAGACCAGCCGTGGTGGCGGCTTGGGCGGGATGCCTTCAGTCAAACTGTCTTCCCTCCCTGGGTCAGACTGGTCTTTAGAGAGAAGGGGCTGCCGTAGTAAGCCTGGCGTCTGGGTGCCCTTTTCTCTGCTGTGGGGTGTTGGGGGGGTGCTGGGCTTCTCTTGGCCAGAATCAACATCTACCTCATTCTTCCATTCCATTTTATAGGACTGAGAGGATTTCTTGGAGAACTGTTCTGGCAAGAAGCGCCTGGCTCTGGGCTGCAAATTGAGCACGGTGGTCCCGGCATCTGCATCTGAGTCGCTGCTATTGCCATCTATCATGGAGCAAAAGAAGGACAAGGTAGGCAAGCATTTGAGAGAGAAGGCATGGCAAGTAACTTCAGTGGATCAGGCAACTGATACGTCCTAAGGCTCTGGGGAGAAGGGAGGTCAGAGGGCTCATTCTAATTTTAGGTGAGTGGCCTTGTGCATCTTACATAACCCCTGAGAGCATCCATGCCCACACTGAAGAGCTTACTGTGTGCCAGGCACTGTCCTAAGTCCTCTCAAATGTATTAGCCCATTTCATCATCACAAAGTTACCTACTTTACAGATGGGGTAACTAGATTCAAGAGGTATTTGTAGGTGGTGGAGCTGGGATTCCAGCTAAGCCCCACTGGGAGCAGTAGCCATACCCATCTGCCCTACAGAAATGATCCCAGGAGGGCTCAGCCTGGGGTCTGGAACACAGTAGGCAGTCTGATAATCACCTGCTATGGAGAGTATTATTGCCTTGATCTGGACCCTCAAACACGGCTTTGCTGATTTCCTGTATATTTTTGCAAAAGGGCCAAAACCCTTTGCAAACAAAGGGAGGAGACAGGATTGGAACCAGATTCAGGTGCAGGAGTGCTGTGGGTAGGGCAGTGAACAAAATGCTTGTCCGGGAGTTGAGGTTCTTGGGAACTGAGAGCCTGTTTGCTGGTGGGACCATGGGCCACTGTTCTAAATATTCAGTGCTGCCTTGTCTTCCCCATATTATTCTCACTTTGCCCTCCTTTACCATCAGTCATCATTTAGATGTCTGTTTCTCAGTTAATTAAATAAACAAGCAAAAAAAAAAAAAAAAAAAAAAAGTAAAGAGGAGTAATGTTTGTTCCATCCCACATTTAAAGAAAATTTTATTTTAGATTCTGGGGGTACACGTGCAGATTTGTTACATGAGTATTTTGCATGGTGCCGAGGTTTGGGCTTCTAATGATCCCATCACCCAAGCAGTGAACATAATACCCAATAGGTAATTTTTTAACCCTTGCCCCTTGCCGGGCTCCCTACCTCCCTGTTTTTGAATCCCCTACACTGTTTACTGTTCCTGCCTTTGTGTCCTTCTGTATCTAATGTTTAGTTCCCACTTGTAAGTGAAACTATGTGCTATTTGGCTTTCTATTTCTGCATTAATTTTCTTAGACATCCCACATTCTTTTTTTTTGTTTGTTTTTGAGATGCAGTCTTGCTCTGTCACCCAAGCTGGAGTGCAGTGGTGCAATCTCGGCTCACTGTAACCTGTACCTCCCAGTTTCAAGGAGGCAAAACTGACTCAGCCTCCCGAGTGCCTGGGATTACAGGTGTGCTCCACCATGCCCAGCTAGTTTTTTGTATTTTTAGTAAAGACGGGGTTTCACCGTGTTAGCCAAGATGGTCTCCATCTCCTGACCTCGTGATCCACCCGCCTCGGCCTTCCAAAGTGCTGGGATTACAGGCGTGCACCACCACACCCGGCCCTGACGTAGCGCATTTTAATAACATGAAATCCTAATATAGTTCTTCTGGCGTTCACAGACAATGGCTTGGGTGTCTGCATAAAGATACCATCACATAAAAGGACATTAGACTTTACAACAAAGCTTTATAGTTATAGCCAGAAGTAAATATATGGCTGCTGTCATGAAAATACATTAGAATTATTGTAAAAATTTAATTTCTTACACATTTGCAGACTCACAGCTTTCTGCTTACCTGCTCATGAACCCATGGTGACAATATTTGCTGGAAAATAACTGACTGGATTATTTAGAATCTGCACAGAATGCCATTCCAAAAGGTTGCAATGTGAATCAAAGTTCACCTAGTTATTTAAGATTTGCAAACTCTTGAACTCATTCTTAATGAAGAAAAATAACAGGAACATTTTTCTAGTTTATAAACATTAGCAAATAAATTTAAAGTTTTTTTTGTTCCAAGTATATTCATTACCTGCATTAGAAATAGTCTTCTTCTTTTGTAGCTTTTCTGGAAGCTTTGTATTTTTAGGTAAGGATAAATATCGGGAGGTTGAAGTGGAAGCCTTAAAAGGAAGAGAAAATCTTATTTAAACTATACAAATGGCATTTATTGTATATTAAAGATTAAAAATTATATGGCAAAATTTCATGTTAAAAATCAGAATTTTAGTTGTTAATTCTAAAATTACTTTGTGAGGGGCTGTAACTATTATAACTTGAAATAATTAAATCTTTTCTAAAATAGAATGGAGATCCCTACAAAGGGAAATAGAAGTAAGTGGGAAATAAATTGAAAACAAATATGAAAACCACAAGGTCTTCTTAAATAAAAGCTATTGAATAAAATATCTATGTATAAAAGTACTACCAGAAAGACTTAGAACCTTCATGTATGGAAAGGAAGATATGTATGTTTGCAAATATATATATTTAAGGTTTTTTGACTTTAATAAATCTTAAAAATGATATTAATAGAACAAAAAGTATTACTACAGCTAATTTACTGGCATTTCAAATGCCAAAGTCCCTAGTGTTTTAAATTAACCTTTAATTAACACTGCTGCATTTTATACATAAAATCACTCCTTTTTCACATATAACCATTTTGACCTCTGACAACCCAATATAGAATATTATTTTAAATAAGCTGCCATTTCTGCTATGTGAAACCAATATACCACAATATTATTAATAGTACTTCTTTCTTTCCTTCCTTCCCTCCTTCCTTCCTTCCTTCCTTCCTTCCTTCTTCTCCTTTTTTCTTTCTCTCTTTTTTTCTCTCTCTCTCTCTCTCTCTCTCTCTCTCTCTCTCTCTCTTTCTTGACAAATTCTCACTCTGTTGCCCAGGCTGGAGTGCAATGGCATGATCTTGGCTCACCGCAACCTCCACCTCTTGGGTTCAAGCAATTCTCCTGTCTTAGCCTCCTAAGTAGCTGGGATTACAGGCGCACGCAGCCACACCCAGCTAATTTTTTGTATTTTAGTAGAGACGGGGTTTCATCATGTTGCCCAGGCAGGTCTCAAACTCCTGAGCTCGGGGCAATCCACCTACCTTGGCCTCCCAAAGTAGTACTGGGATTACAGGCGTGGGCCACCACTCCCAACCCACAATATTACTTTTAAGTGGCTTTCCTTATCTATTGACAATTCCCTGAACCAACCGCAATGCTGGGCACACTGCCTGTGAACAGTCTACTCCCCCTAGCCACCCTGGCCTTCCCCCAGCTTCTCAGAGAACTGTCAACAGCCACTTGATTGGCAGAGCTGATGATTCCATCAGCTGATCAATGGAAGGGCTGTTGGCTGCACCCCTGGAAGTCTCCCAGAGGCACACGCTCAGTTACCCTGTGTTCTCGATTCAAGCTGCTGTCCTTCCTAATGCTTTCTCGCAAACTGTGCCTCCGGCGAATCAGAATCTCCTTGGCTTGTCTCTCGCTTGTGTCGGCTGTCAGACTGTGTCTGTTGTAGGATAAAGTCTGAAATGAAAACACATAAAGGACGTTAAAAAAAACAAAAAAACTGATCATTTCCCCAGAAATTCCAAGACTTTACCACATTTCTTTGAATCTGCACCTCAGCTAAGCACTTACAACTTCTGTGCAGAGCAAAAAATTCAGAGTATAAAAGTTAACACTCTTCAGATCTTCAAAGAATTTATATTTTCTTTTCTTTTTGTGTTTTTTTCTTTTTCTTTTGTTAGAGTTGGGGTCTCGCTCTGTCACCCAGGCTGCAATGCAGTGGCGCTCATAACTCCCTGCAGCCTCCAACTCCTGGGCTCAAGCAATTCTCCCACCTCAGCCTTCTGAGTTGGTGTTACACATATGTGCCACGTAATTCATCCTTTAATAAAAGTCAGCTAAGAAGGTTTGTTTTTCATTGAAAAGTGTGATTTTCATAAATGAGAAAAATGATTGAATTCATCAAATGCCATGTCTACCTTGAAGTTTCTTGTAGGTATTTAGCCATTATTAATAGCTGGAAATAAAATACAAGTCACCATCCTACAATCTCCTTTGAATAGGAATTATTGACATTTAAAAACAAACCACTTTGAGCCACTTGGTGGTGCCATCCCCTTCTGATTAACTTCAGAATGTTCCCTTTTTTCAACTGGGTTGTCACGTCAAGAGAGCTGGCGACACTCCCCACAATGATCACATCCCAGTATTTGAAAAGTAAAATTTCTAAACTAGGGCTGAACACAGCATCCATTTTTAGTTTTACAAGCTATATAGAAATGTGTTTCCTAAAATAAATCATAAATAATAGTTAAATTCATTTCTGATAGAATAAACATGTACTTCTTGGGAATATCCCTGTGTTCAGAAATATATTAGGTAATGTTAAGAGATACAAACGTAACACAGAACAAGTCTTCATTCCTGCCTTGAGGAGTTTACCATCTCATTGAGCATCTAAGGCTAACACAATTATAGAAAATCATGAAAATAAGTGCTGCAAGTACATGGTACAGTATAAGCTCCAAGTGCTATTCCATTTAACCACAGGGATGGGGATAACACGGTGGCTGTTGGGGGAATCTTAAAAACTGGAGGCTTTGGATTAGCTGACAGGAAGGTGTGAAATGCTCCCCGGGACAGCGAGAAAGCCACCTGGGCCAAAGAACAAAAACAACCTCTCACTGCCTGGGTGTTTCAGGAGCAGATGGGTGAGGGAGATGTGGAAATATGGTTGGATAAAGTGGAACTTGGAAATAGAGTCCACATTTTCAACAAATAGCTTCGTTTGGAAGCCACAACTATTGTTTTGTTTCATTTCAAATTAAAAGGTGCAGTAGGAAAGGGTCGGGTAAGAGTCGTGTGGATGGAATGGGGATGCCCTTATGGGCAGACCAGGTAAGGAGCTGCTGAAACAGTCCCCACATGAGCAAGGAGGACTCTTGACAAGCTGTGTGGCCCATGTGCCACTTCACCTCCCTGTGCCTCAGTTTCTTCATCTGTGAAATGGAGACAACAGTAACACCTACCACTCATTAGAGGACTAAATGAGTTAATGCTTGCAACACACTGCAGTTGAGGACACTCTCTACTCCTTAGCAGTGTTATTAGCAAATTATTAAAATAAAGGTGCTAACAGTGGAAATGAGGTGGAAGTGACTCACAAGAGAAGAAACTATAGCACTTTATAAATAACAAGGAGGGTGAGCTCCATTTTAAAAGTCTAAGCTATAAAACTGTTTCCTGAAAACAAATAACCATCAATTCATTTCTTTAAAAATAGTCAACATGTGTATTTCTTTATATCTAAGCCCATAGCAGCAGAACTCCCAGGGGACCCCAAGGCTTCAGCCATGGTTTTCAGGAGGATAGTAGGACCCTGAAGAGGAGTTGAGAGGAGAGGCAGAGAAGATGCCCAGCATAGGACCTGCTGAGCCCAGTGTCATGGCGCAGCCTCCAATTACAGCACAAAACCAGAAGGCATCCCGTTAGCCAAAGGCAAGTAAATATTTTGCTACATAAATTATTCTCACTCGCTGACGGATTTGATAGAGATTTCTTGATAAGAGTTCTCGAATTTCATCAATTTCACCAGGCGTGACCTTCCTTATTTTTTCTTCACGGAAATCACTGTGAAAGTTTAGAAAAAGAATATTTTACCTTTCAACAAATATTAAAATCATTTATTTTCTTCCTTAGAAATAAAAAATATAATATCAGTATTTAAGAAGAATCTTCATTTTTAAAAATAACACTTAGGGTTTATTCAATAACTTAATTCCAAATTCTATAGCTCTTATCTCAGTGTCAAAATCATTTATGGCAAATTTAATAATCCACACGTTTTCAGAGTCTAATCATGTCACTATGTTTTCAAAGAAGAAAAACTGCAATGGCTTATAATGCTACATCACTTTATTATTTGTAACACTCCATAAATAAAGTAATAGAATCATTTTCTCCAGCAGAAACCTAATTGACTTCAATTTACCATTAAGTTTTCATATTTTAAAAACCTCATTATAAATATTTGCAAACACACCATTTATAACATGTATGTATATACAGTCAATCTCATTTCTGGGTTCCATAATCATGAACTCACCTACTTGCTAACATTGATTTATAAACCCAGTATCAGCATTTCAGTATTTTTGCAGTTATTCACAGACATGCAGAGTGGCAAAAAATTGGAGTCACTTGACACACTTTCTCTGAACATGTTGAACAAGGAGAAATCTGCTTTCTTGTTTCCACTCTCATACTATAAATAATGTCCTTCTCACAGTCTATTTAGTGACATGATTTTTTATATTTTTATGCTATTTATTGGTGATTCTTCTGCTTTAAATGGCCCCCAGGCATTGCTGAAGTGATGTCTAGAGTTCCCAAGCACAAGAAGCCTGTGATGTGCCTTATGGAGAAAATGCATTAAGTAAGCTTGATCATAGTGAGTTTATAGTGCACCTGACCATGAATTCATTATTAATGAATCAGCAACATATATTAAATAAGGTGTCCGTAAACGTAAACATGCATTAAAAAAGGCTACATGTTGATTGGCTGATGAAAATTTTGTGAACAGAGGCTCAAAGAAATCTAACCTTGTCTGTCTCTCTAGAAAAGTGGTTCGGTATTTGCAGCTGGGAGCAGTGGCTCATGCCTGTAATCCCAGCACTTTGAGAGGCTGAGGTGGGCAGATCACCTGAGGTCGGGAGTTCGAGACTAGCCTGAACAACTTGACAAACCCCATCTTTATTAAAAATACAAAAATTAACTGGGTTTGGTGGTGGGTGCCTGTAATCCCAACTACTCAGGAGGCTGAGGCAGGAAAATCGCTTGAACCTGGAAGGCAGAGGTTGCAGTGAGCTGAGATTGCACCATTGCACTCTAACCTGGGTGACAGAGCAAGATTCCATCTCAAAAGAAAACAAAAAAGGTTCCGCATTTGCAAATCAGTTTTTGAGGTTATTTTATGGAATGTAATTACTTTTACAGTAGACAGTTTGGACTGCATTTATATATTTTCATTCTAACTCCTTCCAAAAAGGGTTTGAGGCAGGCTACAAAAATATGTAGTATAAGAAAATAAATAGAAAAGAAAAATTTAGAAAATAAAGCTGGAAAGTTAAAATGCATAAATGCAGGTCTTACAGAAGAAGCACTGAGGACACAGAAATTAAAGAACACAGTTTTCTTATATTTTTCAATGCAAATTTACCACTGCTGTGAACCAATCATAATAGCAATTTCTGGTGTACAAAAACCTAGTGCACAATGGGTAATGGATTCACAGAGAGGAGCAAATACAGAGAATTAATGCTTCTGCAGGACAGACTTCTCTAGATTTAAATGATTCATTTTTACCTCCTCTCAATCACTCAGATAGTTTATTAGAGGCATTTTCTCAGGGAGAGGTGTCTTTGTTTAGATAGCTGTTCTACTTTCTAGTCAGGTTTACTTTTTATCGTCAAAGTTAATTCACAGATTTTCAGAGTTGGAAGGAATATAAGAGGTCATTAAGTACAATCTGTCTTTTTGATATCTCATTTTCTTGTATCATGTGCCTACCAAATTCTTACCAAAATGTGTTTGCATACATCTAGTGACAAGTGTACCACTACATCCCTGTTTAAACTTAAACCATTTTTGTAAAATATAATATAAAGTACATGAATCTTATATGTTCAGAGAAGTGAACATACTCAGGCAACCACTGCTCAAGTTAAGAAACAGAACATTCACTGGAATCCCATGTTCCCTCCTACCAATCTCTGATTCTCTCCCTCTTTGCCAACAGCAATACCTATTCTGACTTCATAGATTCACTGTGCCTGAACTTGAAACTTATATACATGAAATAGTATAATACATAGTCTTTGGCATTTAGCTTCTGTTCCTTAGCATTATGTTGAAGATTCATCTATTTTATTGCATGTAGCTATAATTCATTCAATTTCACTGATGTATAATATTCCATCATGTAAGTATACCACAGGTCATCTATTTTGTTGTTGATGCATATTTAGATAAATTCCAACTTTTGGATATTGCAAACAATGCTTCTATGAATATTCACATGTATGTTTTCAGAACACATATAATTATTAGCCATTTGGATATCCTGTTTTATAAAGTGTCTGAACAAATTCCTTGTCCATTGTTCTATACGATCGTCTATTTTCCCCTAGCCCTTTGTCACTTGGGTGAGCCAGGTATCTTCCTCCCAGTCTGTGGTTTGCCTTTTCACCCCTCTAATGATGTGTTGAGATAAACGAAGTCTCATGATTTTAATACAGTTCAGTATATTAATCTTTTCCTTTATAGCTAGTGCTTTTTGGAGCTTGTTTAAAAACACCTTTTCCTATCACAACATTAAGGTATGTGCCTATAGAATCTTCAAAAGCTTTATTGTTTCACTTCTCCCATTCAGATCTACAATATAACTTGGCTTGATAGAGTGTGAGGCAGTGGTTAATTTCATTTTGTCTCCATATGAATACCTAACTGATCAGAACTGTTTATTCGAGGCACCTTTTCTCTGCCATTGCTTATTCTGTAAACTGTGTCATTAATCAAGTGTCCATATATTGGTGGATCTGTTCTGAACTATTTTTTTTACACTGGCTTGCTTATATGTCTTTTTTCCAATATTATATTGTGTCTATCTTGTAGCTTTATGTGAAGTCCTGTTATCTAATAATGTAAACCTTTCAAGTCTGTACTTCTTCAAAACTGTCTTGGCCTTTTGCATTTCCATTAAAACTTTAGGACCAACTTGTCTAAACGTGCACACACACACACCCTGGAACTTTGACTAACATGTCATTGAATCCAAATATCAATTTGAGGAGAATTTAAAATTGTTCAATATTGAGTATTTCTTTTCTTCTATTAATACTGTCTTTATCTGTTTTACACTCAGTATGTAGCTTTCTGTATTTTTCCCTTTTGCTTTATTTTGGTTATTTCCTTCTTATCTATCTTCTAATTAATCAATTCTCTCATTAACTCTGTCTAATCTGCTGTTACACCCAACAAATAAGATCGTAAAGTCAGTTACTTTATTTGTAGCTCAAGAATTTCCACTTAATAATCTCCATGACATTGCCAAAACTGTTAATGTATTTTCCTTTCCTTAAACACACACACACACACATATTTTACATTTTAAAAGTTTCTGTCTGATAATTCAATTATCTAAATCCCCTTTAGGCCTGTTAAAACTATTTTATTTCCCCTTTTCTTAATGTTTTAAATCACATTTTCTTGCCTACGCATACGTTTGGTTGTTTTTTATCAGTTGTTAGACATTGTTTAGGGAAATACATAGAAGCAGTTTAAGGCTCTTTTTAATCTTGTTTTCCTCCCTAGATAATTTAAGCTTGCTTCTCTCAAGCATCTAAAATAACATAACACAAAACCATAACATAACATAACATAACATAGCATAACATAACATAATATAACATAATGTAACATACACATTTCTAAGCTTTCACATTTTAACCAGGATCTCATTCTGCTGTGAGGTCTTAAGGCATCTCTAGGGCACAGGTCAATTTTTTTTTTTTTTTTTTTTTTTTTTTTTTTTTTTTTGAGACAGAGTCTCACTCTGTTGCCCAGGTTGGAGTGCAGTGGCACAATCTCGGCTCACTGCAACATCCACCTCCCAGGTTCAAGCAATTCTCCCGCCTTAGCCTCCCAAGTAGCTAAGATTACAGGCACACACTATCATGCCCAGCTAATTTTTGTATTTTTAGTAGAGACAGCATTTCACCATGTTAACTAGACTTGTCTCAAACTCCTGGCCTCAAGTGATCTGGTACCTCGGCCTCCCAAAATGCTGGGATGACAGGAGTGAGCCACTACGCCTGGCCTGGGCCAATGTTTTTAAAATTATTATTACTAGTTTCAAAATACTATAAATGCATATTTACCAATACTAACTTTTATTTGCAAGACAATACTTACTTTAGAGATGCAAATGTAGGGACAGTACTTATCATCCCAGTCTCCGCCATCTCAATGGCATGTTTTATTTCAAGCTTTTTATATAATGATACGATGCTTGACTTGGGCTGATTTTCCCGAATCAAAAGCTTCCGCAGATATTTATCATCAAACTTCTTAAACCTGTAAATCAAGAAAGCCAAACTTTCAATAAATTAATACTGCATTGACTAAGAAAATTGTTGTTGTTTTTACCAATACAGTCATTTCCACCATTCCCAGGAAAACAGTAGCAGCATTTAGTCAATCTGGTGATTTTACAGATTTAGTATGTGTGTACTTATATATGTATGTATGTGTATACATAAGTATGTATACATATGTATATATACACATACACATAGTATATATGACACATACTGTCATATGTATATATATGCACATACATTTTTGTATATCTGACCCTGACACACATATATCTAGTATTCACTAATTACAGATTAAAATACATATGTTTCTCTCTTTACCATATCTCTACTGCTTTTAGCAAAATTGCTCAGACACATTATCACTATTTGCTTTCTCCAATTCCTCTCCTCTGATTCTCTCTTGAGCATTCACATTGCCTCAAGCTACTCTTAACAAAGTAGTCAGTGAACCCCATGATATAAATGCAATGGGCAGTTATGAGTCCTCATCTTTCCTGCCCTCACTTGCTTAAACTATTGCCTTCATTTGACTTCCAGGTCACCACACTGGAGTCCCCCAACCTCTGTCTCACCCTCTCTCTGTTTGGTTTTCTTCTTTCTGACCTCTTAATGTAGGAGTGCTCTGGGCCTCAGTTCTTGGTCCTCTTTCATATGCCACTCACTCCCATCACCATCTTGCCCAGTCTCCCAGCTCTTTATAGCATATTTATGCCAGTGACCCCCACATTTGCATCTCCAGCTCCAACCGCTCGGCCAAATGCCAGATAGGAGATTTTGGCTACTTAACATCTCCAGTTGGATATCTATGGGGCATCTTAAATTTAACATATTCAAATGAACTGGTATTCTCCTGGAGTCCTCCCTCCCATCTCAGCAAATCATGACCCACCAGGTTAAAAATCCTGGGGTCGTCCCTGATTCTTCTGCTTTTCTCATGTTCTATGTTATGGACTGAATTGTGTCCAACCTTTAACATATGAACAAAAATTCATATGTTAAAGTCTAATCCCCAGCAGCTCAGACTCTGACCACATTTGAAGATCTAGTGTTTATAGAGGTG
This sequence comes from Sapajus apella, assembly GCF_009761245.1. Classification (NCBI taxonomy): domain Eukaryota; kingdom Metazoa; phylum Chordata; class Mammalia; order Primates; family Cebidae; genus Sapajus; species Sapajus apella. Next base: position 6,289,199 of record NW_022437029.1, on the reverse strand, counting down.
ACTAAGTTAAGATGAGGTCATCAGAGTAGGCCCAAATCCAAAATGACTGGTGTATTTAGAAAAAGAGGCTATTTGGATTCCAACACATACAGAGAGAGGGAAGATGATATGAAGAGGCAGGGAGAAAACAGCCATCTACAAGCCAAGGAGAAGGGTGTAGAACAGCACCTTCCCTCGTGGCCCTCAGAGGAAATAAGCCCTGCTGACACCTTGCTATCTCACTTCTAGTCCCCAGAATTATGAGACAATCCATTTCTGTTGAGCCACTCAATCTGTGGCACTTTGGTTATGGCATCCCTAGCAGACTAGTACTCCAAATCCTTCCTCCATCAGCAATTTCTGTTGGTCCACCATCAAAGTATATACAAAATCCAGCCATCTCCCACCTCATCTAATGCTATTATTCTGGTCCAAGACATCGTTCTCTCTCACTGGATTCTTGTAGTGAATTGGTGTTCCTGCTTCCACCATTGCATTCTTACAGTATTCTCAACACAGAAGCCCAAGTGCTCCTGTTAAAATATAAGTCTAACAATGTAACTGTTCTGTATCTTCCCTGGGTACAAGTACAATGGCCTGGGACTTCCTACACAATCTGGGTCTGCCCCTCTTGGCACTGTGCTCCTCCGCCTTGGCTGCAGCCACACTGGGGTCCTTCCTGTCTTAGAGACTTACCAGCAGTGCTCCCATCTCTGAGTCTTTATACTTACTATTGCTTCTGCTAGGAATGTTCCTCCCCCAGATATCTGCACGGCTCACTTTTACACTCCCTTTAAGTCTTTCCTTGACAATCATTTTCTCAAAAGTGCCCTTCCTATCCATCCTGTCAGAACTGCACACAGCCTTCCTCCTCCAGCAGTCTCCATCTTGCTATCCAGATGTATTTTTCTCCATAGTAGTTATATCTTTCTAGCATGACATGCAATTTACTTGTCTTCCTTTCTGTCTCCTAGCACAAGAATATATTATCTACATGGGCAGACATTTTTTTTTTCTGTGTCACCAGTGCTTGCCACAGTGTAAGCACGTGTAATAGAATGAATCATTTGGCCCAACTTCTCCCTCTGTCCACACCTTCTGCCATATTACTTGGCAATGGCCTTCCACCATGGCCTAGATGACTTGCTTTGCCCTGTTTCCTGCCAGCATGCTCCATAATGTTCCCTGGGCTATTAGCAAACACAACGATGGAAACAGTGGCTTAACCTGGGCTGGCACATGAAGGCTTACATCTTGTGCTTCAACAATCACTATTAGAAGGATATGCAGAGTGGCTCCTTAGTCCCAGGACAACGGTGACTGTCAAAGGGAGCAGAGTCACCTCACCCCAATCACACCAGATAGGTCCAGCCAGAATCAACTGGCAGCCAGCCAACTCACTGGAGAGCATGAGCAAGCCCAGCCACAACTGGCCAAGCCCAACCCTAATCAGCCTCTTGACTCATGCACTTTAATAATAATGACTTGTTCTAAGCAGCTGAGTTTGGGGGATGGTTTGTTACACAACATTATTATGCCAATATATAAGTGAAGCAGCATGCAATAAATATTTGTTGAGAAAGAAGTAAGTGTACTACAGTGATCACCACAAGCCCAAGGAGGTTTATAGAACACCTGTGCCATGAAAGGAATCGATGTTAACCCACATTCTTGTTGCTAGTCCTTTGTTGTACAGACTAGAGGGCTCTGAATAATTATAGAAGAGCCATCCCTGAATGTGCTTTGTTTTTGGCTGGCCACTGCACACTAATGACTGGGTCTACTTTTTTCTACTGTTAATTTTAGTTTCATGGTAGGCCCATTGAGCCAGGACTCCTGGCAGCAACACATCTTTTAAAACTTCTTTTATTATTATTGTTGTCTTAGCTTTTCACTAGAGAGAAGTAAAAGAAAGAACAAACCCCAAAGACAATGGCATCTCCTCTATTTCATGGAGGGATAATGCGTTTCCTTTGCTTCATTTCCACACCTTTCACTTCTCTGCTAAGCTACACATAGGCATTCTATTTCACCATCATTAGACTACTTGTGTCAAGACTGAGAAGAGTCCCTACTGTATCACCCTTCATTTTATTCTCAAAGGATCAAATGCCTCAAGAATTCTCTGGCAGAACCACTGGAAATCCACAGCATAAGGATTCCAGAGAAAAGGGAGAGACTCCTAACATGCCTGAAACAATCATTTCTTTCTGATCTTGATTTTTAGTAACATTAACACTCACCAAGGATGTGATCTGAGCAGAACTGATTTTTAAAATGTCCTGTGTCAGCCCGACATCCCCCTGCACCCACTTCCCTGCTCCACCTATGATATGCAGTGCCTGCAATGATTCAGGAAACTCTGCAATTTTCCTGGAAAAAAATTGTGCATGGAAATAGATCAATGCTTACAAAATTATTAAATGAAATGTGTTCACTGCAGTGGCAAGTGCTAGCCATGTAACATTACCTTTCAGGCATGGAGCAAGGTTGGCTCTCCCATCTTTAGCACTTACAGCCAGTTAGCCTGGCATCCTTTAGATATGTGCCTAGGGCAGACTCATGGACCACAGAGATAATGTCTCTGCCTGAAAGACAGACATAGCCAGACTTTCGCTGACATTTCTTCTCCTGAGTTTCAGACCAAACCCAAGTGACCAAAGTATCCACCTGTTCCTTCTTCTGACAGTGCCCCAGGACCAGTGGCCTGATCACTGTGCCAAGGCCAATCTATATTCACCCATGTGGGAGGCAGAGGAGCAGTAGACATCTTGAACCTAACATTCACTTTGAAAGGAAACCAGCTGTTCTGGGTTATGCCTCTCATATGCCATTTCAGAAAAGTACCAAGAGGTGCCATAGAAAGGAAGGAAAGTGGTTGGGTCAAAAGGAACAAGGTAGGCAGAAGATAGGCATGGCTATGAAAATAGTGAACAGAGGCCAAAAGGACTGTTCCACTGGCTTGGCACAGATGGGGACGCCTCCATGCTAGGAAGGTCCCAGGGTAGAGTCATAGGGCAGATGTCTATGACCTCTGATATACAACCTACCTCCTGAAAAGGGAATACTTCCCATGAGAAATGGCCATTTAAAACATAGTTTTACAATGGAGAATTTAGTTTGCTTAATTTTATTACCTTGTGTTCCCATGTGGCTAATTGGACATGCTCTCCATACAAATAAAATATTTTTCCTTTCATTATACAGTAAGGCTGAGTCACAGGGGCTTGTCTACATTAGTAAACAGTGTTGTAAAACTTGTAAAGGTTGTGCCAGCACTGAAAGTCTTTGTCAATTTTCATATTACTTGTCTCTGTCACACACACGTATATACACACACACAGGAGTCTGCTTGCTGTGTGACTGTTTTGTTGTGCCTATAATATTACAAAATTTGACAGACCTGAGTCCATGGCTTATACATCTTATGTAGCCCAAAATTATGCCAGCATATATGAGCAAACAGGAAACACTCAAAAATTCCCTTGTGTTAAATTGCAGACATTGGTAGGTTTGTCAATTTCATGTAACTCAGCAGTGGAGGGGGAAAAAATCTGTTAGCAAGTTAGGAAAAGTAAAACAAGAGGAATCTAGCAAATATAGATTAAAATGCATTCTTCTGTTTTCAGAGATTAGCTTAAATGCTGCCTCTGAAAGTCTCACCTAGCCAGTGGTATGCTGATAAATGTTTAACTAATTGTTCTATGAAAAAAAATGGGGGGCCTTGATTTGTAGCATTCGTCAGTTCCATGATATAAGCCCTGATTCAGGCAGCCACTCTGGATAGTGCCAAATGTGTAGTCAGGAAGAGAGACATGTGATGAGCTCCCGCTAGCAAGTGAGGGCTGGCTCCTGTACCCCAATACTCCTAACTCTGCTGTCAGAATTGATTCAAACTTCTTGACCTATAACGCGGTTTCTCAGTTTATATTAAAACATTCATCTAATTCTGCCTGTCTAGTCTACCTTTTCCACTTCAACTTTAAGATTCTTGAAGACTGGTATTGAATTGTATTTATCCAACACAGAGCCTTTTACAGAATGGTAAACTCGCGCGTGTGTGTGTGTGTGTGTGTGTGTGAATTTATATAAATGTATGTAATCTTTCAGATAATTTTAGCCTTTAAAAATATATATGTATATATAACATATATATACATATATGTTATTTCTGCTTGTCTGTTTATATCCTTAGATGGTCTGAATCTCTATATTTGACAAAGCCCCCCACCATATGTGGCAAAATGGATAGTAATGGAAGCCCTAGTTTTCAGCCAAATAGGCCACATTCCTCACCCTGCTTTGCAGAGAGGAATGGCCACATGACTGAGTCCTAGCCAATGATTCGAAGAATCATATGACAGCTTCTGATGGTTTTGGTTAGAAGGCAGCTATTAATAGCACATATACTTTGTCTCTTCATCATCTTTCATCCTCCTTGCTGCCTCAAATGGCTAATATTGATGCAGCCATTGTGGTTCAAGAGGCAGTCTTGGAAATGAAGGCTACTGTTAGTGGACCAGCTAGACAGAAGGTCCTGGGACCCTGGGGAGTCTTGGAGTAAAGCTCATCTATTAAACCTAAATTGTTAACCTCTGGGTATTTACAGAAGAGGGAAATAAGCTTTTACCTTGTTTAAGCTACTATTATTCCACATCTTTGTTATAGCTGAACTTTATCTTAAAGGACATACTATAGTATAATACAGGAGAGATTCGCAATTGAAAAATAATACAAATCAATATGTCCTGCTTTCAGAGTGACCCTGGGCCACTTCATAACCCAATGGAATAAGACCTTCTTACTTGTCTCTCCAAAAGTTATGACCCCAATGTCCACAAACATCTTCAATTCCAGTCTTCACATGATCAAACAACTAAAACAGAAAAAAGCAGGCAAATTGATTAGTCTTTACCCGAAATCAATAATTTTCACTCTACTTATATCATTCCTAAACTCCAAAGACTCTCATAGCTTTTGCTTTTTATTTGTTTATTTATTGCCAAAAGCAATAAAACAGTTCATGTTCAAACAAATTGATGAAATGTTTGTCAGGTCATTATTAAGTAAGTCTTTTTTTTTTTTTTTTTCAATTTCCATTTATTTTTGGCTCTTGGGGAAATGTCATCTTTCAATATAAAAAAAAGCAGCAAGTTAAACAAAAACCAGAAACCTCAAGTGGAGGATAGAACAAAGCCAAGTGTGTGGGGGCAAAGCAACAGCAAAAGGAAGATATGAGATGTTGCAAAAAAGATGGAGGAGGGTTTCCCTCTCCTCTGGGGATTGACTCAAACACTGATGTGGCAGTATACACCGCTCCACATAGTCAGGGATGAGGTAAGAAAAGGTGGGGATCAGGAGATTTCTGGAGGTTTAGGGACCAAGGCTGGTCTCTTTACCCCCTTAAGGCCTTTCTCTGATCAGAGTAATAGGTAAGTCTTAGATTATTTTGCTCACCCATAACAGTTTGTTAATAACTTTGAAAAGTATGAAATACAGTAATAATTTCCCAGTAGGAACATTTCCAGGCTGAAGGAAGTAAAAAGAGCGGACTTCTTGTCTCTCTACTCATGCAGAAGTTTTGCAAGCCAACCTGGAGAAGTTACCATGGGGCCATGTCTATTCCACACTCCCCCAGCACATACCTTCTTCAGTCCCTCCTCCCTCTCACCCTGCCTTCCCTTCTTCTTCAGGAAATGGACAACGTGGTACCAAGCTCTTTGACTGATTCAAATATTTTTCCTTTATCATTAAAATGATTATCCTCTCTTAACACCTACCCGACAATAGATTTCTTCACTGACAGCTTGTTGTTTTTTATTGGACCTCTTGACGTCGAGAAACTCCACCAGTGGTCGAATAGTTATTCCCTGAACAAGAAACACAATTTAAGTTTTTAATATATATTTGTACAGTTTATAAATTGTTTAATGTAAAAAATGTATTATAAATTTTTTTAAAACTACATTTTAATATTCAAGAGTAACCCCTCTTCTCCTAAGCTTTGATAAGCAAAGACAAGGATATTCTGCCACCAAGATTTAACACAGTAAATGTAACTTTTTGTTAATTTTTCCTTCTTTTCAAATAGCTGGCATACTTTCAAAGGACCATGTCCCAACAAAATCAAAGACGAAATGGAAGAAGCTTAGAAAGTAATTACAAAAATAATAAAGTAGGCCAGGTGCAGTGGCTCATGTTTGTAATCCCACCACTTTGAGAGGCCAAGGTGGACAGATCACTTGGGGCCAGGAGTCCAAGACCAGCCTGGGCAACATAGTCAGACTCCCTCTCTATAAAAATAATAATAGTAATAATAATAAAGTATTATTCAGTTCAGAAGAATCACCTACTTGCTCTATTATTCATAGAAAATGTATCAGTGATTCTTTCATTTGTTCATCTATTAAAACAATTTTCACTAAGCTTCTACGGCACACATAACAGGGTCTTGGGCATTTGAAACACAAAGATGAATAGTTAAAGACCTCGGTTCTAGGACTTTGTAGTCTTATACAGTCAGATACTTCCAAACACAGTTACAAAGTAGGCAGAAGAGGGATGACAGGGCTAGCACAGGAAGCAGGTCAAGGAAAGTTTGGAGCAGAGGAGACGCTGGCGGGCAGTGGTGGAGATGCTAGAAGCATATCCCAGCGGAGTCCACAGTGCAGCAAAGCACTGCAGTGAGAGGGGCCTTGCAGCCAGTCTGGGCATGTTGTGGGTGAACTCAGGAAATGTGGAGAACTATCAGCTATTCAATAAACTAGGAGGAGAAAAATTCCTTAATCTGACAAAAGACATATGTCAGAAATCTATAGTGAACATATCACTTAAAAAGGAAACATTGCAAGCATTTCCATTAGAGCCAGAGCAATACAAGGATGTTCTCTGTCTCTGTCTCTGTTCAGCAGTTCTGCATGTCCCAGTCAACTGAGAATAGACAGACAAAGAGCTAGACATATAAATATTGAAAATGAAGTGACAAAGTTTTTGTTGCTCCTGGATGATCAAATTTTTGTCCTAAAAAATCTGAGATAATCTCTTTTCCTCTAAAAGTAACAAGAAAATTTGGTACAGAGACTAACATAAATTCAAAATGCCCAAGCCATCCCATATGTTAATTTTTAAATGTAACAGAATAAATAGCTACACAATAGCAATTAAAAAACATATAAAAAGAGAGTGTGTATCTATATAATGCTAGTACACACTAGTAGCTAATAATATGTTATATAATACACTAGTATTCCAAATACTAAATATGTGTGTGTATGTATATATATATATATACGATCTATTATCTCTATATATGTATAAAATCCTATCATAAATGTATAAAACCTTTACACAGAGAACTATACGATTTAACTGAAGGAGATTAAAGGACATTAAATATGTATATATATATTATCCATTATCTCTATATATGTATAAAATCCTATCATAAATGTATAAAACCTTTATAAAGAGAACTATACAATTTAACTGAAGGAGATTAAAGAACATATTGAGATATCAGAAAAAACACAGTTCCTAGATGGGATAACAATATTGTAATAATATGTATCGACCATACAATTCCAGTGACATATTCCTGAAGACTTTTAACATAACTTGAGAGACTGATTTTAAATTAACCTGGAAGAGTAAATGTAACCACAAGGTTTTAGAAAAAGGAGACTGAAAGGGGATTTGCAGACATCAAGATGAACTGTCAGCGAATATACTTAAAAGTAATGTGATATTGGCACAAAATATTGCAGGTAAGGAGGGGGTGAGAGTCAAGATTCCCGTTTCTTGCTTGGTGAGCAGATGGCCACTACTTCCTGGCAGGAAGGATACATGGATAGGAAAGGTTGTTAGGATTTCAGGGGTAGAGGGTAGCTATATAGGGGGATGTTCTCTACCATGGATTTGACTTTTATCTCATCTCTCCCCATGTCTTTCAGTCTTTAAGAATACTTTTGATAATGTAAACTGACTGAGACACACACACATGTACACACACGCATCCATTTTTTAACGAAGGTCATTTTTTTTTTCCATCAGTCTAGCTCTGGGCATTTTTCAGCTTAACATTCATTTTAACTTTCTGAAGTGTGAACTGATTTTGACCAAATTTGGTATAAAACACATCTTGTGTTCTATTTGTATATCAGTCTGCCACGTTGAGATAACATAAAAGGTAACAGCAGTTTTCCAATCAACACATGTTCTGTAATTTCTAACTTACATAAATGAAAACGGGTGTAAACATGTGGTTCCCAGAGATGGGAGATTTCACCAAGTTCCAGATTCCATGAAGCCACTAGTTTAATAATAGCTCAAGGAAAAGCTGACAAAATCAATATAATTTTTAAAACTATATAATATGTTCTAAAGACACAAGCTGCTGTTTCACGTGCTATTTTCCTATCAGCGTTCAATTAGTGAATAGTAAGTGAGTGACTAGTCTTTGTAAATACAGGACATAAAATAAAGATAGTTACACAGGGCTTACCCCAATCCATATGTTGATTCCTTCCACCCTACAGATGATCTAGAAGTAAATGCACTACCACAAATAAATCACAACTGATCCACTCCAGGAAGAAAGTGTGGCCTATCCCCCAATCAACTCAAGTTTCTAAAAGCATAATATATTTCAGTTTATAATAAGAAAGCCTAAAACAATATGTGTTTGTGTATACAGACCCTTTTCATAGTCACCCTTTTTCTCTTTGAATTGCCTGCAATAGCCATGTCATGCTCACTAAGAATTATTTGATGAAAGTCGCTTTACTTCCTCTCCCTCCCGTCTTACTTTCCTCCCTTCTTCAATCCATATATTTTGCAGGCAGAGTATGTGACATCTGTGTATCCCATATTAAGCCACGCAAATTGGATTGGATGTTATATTCTAGGAACCTGGGTGTCTGGTTGGGAGGGAGAAAGAAATAAGACTGCGAAAGCATCTTATTTTACCCACATTAGAAAATTTCTAATTTAGATTACCCGGGGAGTAACCCGATAAAGCTTAGAAAAATAAAATAGCTTGCTACCATCCATACAGGATACAAAAATGAAACCCTTAGATTTTCATCAAACTACCAATAAATATATTTGCAAATACAAATTAAATTTTCACCTGTTCCTTTACTTTGACATACAAACACCACCCCTGAGGTTCAGGCCTGCCTGGAAGAGTCATGTAACAGCAGGAGCAGGGAGAGTAACAGGGTGACTGATTTGCCTTTCACCTTGTTCCGTCTCTGCCTCCCTCCCACCTTGCATTTCCCAGCTCCCATTTATATCAGAGGGGAAAACAACAACAAAAAATACTACTGTGATGTGAGTGTCATGAACATTCTTTTGGTCTCATTTTTTAAGAAAATGAGTTCTTGTTTTGTGTTGTTTTTGGAACTAATATTTGCATAATAAAAAGAATGGAGGAGAGAGAAACTGCCTTATATTTCCTTGCTGATTTAGCAGGTAATTTCCAGAAAAACTTGCAGAAACAATTTTCATATATTGAAAAATATCACTATTGTTGCTGTGCTATCTTATGGAAGGGCTTTCTCACATCACACACTCGGTCACAGAGATAATAAATGCAGTCGTGCAAACAGTGTTTATCTTAGAATGGGATAAGCAGAGTGAGAAGCGTTAAAGTGTTGCAGTGGCTGTTCACAGTCCCCATTAGGGTGTCTCTCTCTTAGCACTTCCCATGCTGCACGTTGATTTCTCCTTCTGTGCCTGTCTCTCTCTCCCCTAAACTCCAGCTTCGTCTTTGCTGATTAAGGTTTCTCTCTTTCCTGTACCGTCAGTATCCAAACGTGCTCTTATCTTTGACAACCAGAAACAGAAGCCATCCTGTGACAGATACCCACCTCTGGCCACTACCTCCTTTCCCTAAGAAACCTCAACAGAGTTGCTCCCCATTTCTGTCTCTTCCCCTCACCTCTTGAATCCAGCCAGTGAGGGTTTTGTTCTCCTGACTGACCCAAAGTACACTTGTGCAGAGGCCACTTATCACTGTGTCCCTAAATCCAAGGCTGTGTTCTCCACTCACACTTTGTCTGACCTTGCAGCCGCATTTGTCACAGTTGCTAGAAGCCTCTCCTCTCCTTCCCCCTCTCCTTCTGATGTTTCCCCTCCTGCACCGTTCACCCTTTTCAGTTTCCTGGGCTGGATCCTCAACCTTTTCTTGATTTCTAAATATTACTGTGTTTCAGGGTTCAGTTGTCAGATGCCTTCTTTTCTATACTCTTTCTATGCTTACTCCCTCAATAATTTATTCTAGACTTATGTGTTTTAAAAATCATATATTAAGGAATCCCAAATTTATATCTCCCACTCTGGCTTCTCACCAAAATTCCAGGCTCATATGTATATAACTGCCTATTCAACATCTCTACTTATAAGTCTAATAGGCAAATATGCATGTCCAAAATGTATCCCACATCCCAAACTGAACACATGATGTCCTACCCTTCAGACCTAATACTCTCCAGGTAGTCTTCACCAAATTAAGTGTCACCTTCATTCACCTGGCTGCTCCGTCAAAAACACATGGAATTGTCTTTTACTGTTCTTCCTGTGACATTCTAAATGATTCACTTACATTTTTCCATCTGAAAAAAGCCTGATCATTTTGCTCATTTTATTGTAGGATTGTTGTAAAGTATTCTAAATTCTATGGAATCCCACCTAATAATGGTATATGTTAATTAAATATAAAGATGGTGTCGTTAAGAAACAGTATATATACAAAAAATTATGAGGCTTGGCATGGTAACTCATGCCTGTAATCCCAGCACTTTGGGAGGCCGAGGCAGGTGGATCATGAGGTCAGGAGATTGAGACCATCCTGGCCAACATGGTGAAACCCGTCTCTACTAAAAATACAAAAATAAAATTAGCTGGGTGTGGTGGTGCACGCCTGTAATCCCAACTACTCAGGAGGCTGAAGCAGAAGAATCACTTGAACATGGGAGGTGGAGATTGCAGTGGGCTGAGATGGGGCCACTGCACTCCAGCCCGACAAAACAAGAAAACCACCAACGAAAAAAAAAAAAAAAAGAAAAAAAATTGACCGTTTATTTGACAAATGAAAGCACATTTGAGGGTCCTCACAAAATCTATAAAATAGTGAGCAACATCATTCCAGTTGGAGAGGCTAAATTAGCAAAGATTCATGTAATTGCTGGGAAAGGCTACCCCACCATGGGTCCTGAGCATCCCCACATGTTCTTGCAGGGGGTGCCAAGAATGTCAGGCCTTGATTACTTTTTACCTGGGCCATTTCTCAGGGTTGCAAACAATGAGCACTCTTAAGAAATGTAGTAAGATCACCCTTCTGAGAGAGCAATATGTCCTCAAACTCAGTGTCCTCCTCCTGCAATGCAGCCCATGACATGTGCAGACATCCATTATGTGTCCCCTGTGTCACCCCCATGGGACAAGGAGGTGTGGAAAACTGACACAAGCCAACACAAGGCTCTGGCTACAGCTTTTGTCATAGACAATAAAGTCCTTTGTCTCTGACTTGGGAGTCTACTGCGGCATTCATGAAATAGTAGCAGGTGAACTTGTTAGCTTACAAGTATAGTAAACCCACAGATGCTTCACAGTTCTGCCCAGTGACTTATAATTGACATCACTAATGTGCAAAAGTGGCTGCTATCTCTTGAATTCTGGTCAACCTTGCCACTTGATGGACTTCTTAACCACTTAATACATTTACAGAACTCTTGAGATCTGCCTTATTATTATTGGGATTAACTAAATAATAATTATAATACTCTAATTATTTTTCCTTCCAAAGAAAAGTATATTGAAAGAACTTATCTTTTTCTTTCTTTGGTTACAATTTTTCATAAAGTTGCACATTAAACATGACAAATCATGAGGTGAAAACCTGTGTCAGGTGTCATACTCTATATATGTATTTCCTCTGCACTGCCTGAGAGGGAGGTACCATTGTCTAGGTTTTACAGCTAAGGAAACTGAGGCCCACAGAGGCTGCAAAAAGCAGTCCTAAAATATCAACCCACAATAGCCTTACTCTAAAACTGCACTTTATATAACGGTACTCCACCATCTCCAATTTTAAATATAAATTTAAAACATGAGAAATAGCTTATATTTGATATAAATAGCATTACCAATCATACTGGAAAAAAATGAACTGAAAAGTCCAAGGAATCACAATTGTTTCTTCATTCAATATCCCATGGCTGGTCATGGTGGTAGCTCATGCCTATAATCCCAGCACTTTGGGAGGCCAAAGTGGATGCATTACTTGAGGCCAGGAATTCAAGACCAGCCTGGCGAACGTGGTGAAACTCCATCTCTACTAAAACTACAAAAATTAGCTGGGTGTGATGGTGCATTTCTGTAATCCCAGCTACTCAGGGAGGCTGAGGTGTGAGAATCACTGGAACCCAGGAGGCAGAGGTTGCAGTGAGCCAAGATCATTGTCACTGCACTCCAGCCTAGGTGACAGAGTGAGACTATGTCTCAAAAAAAAAAAAAAAAATTCCACAAACAGGACCATATTCTGATAACATGATAGTGTGCCTCATAAAGAAACTACATCTATTAGCAACACGATTCAAGCAATGTGAAAATTCTCATGATAAGCAATATCAAATAATGCATCATATGTCATATGAAATCCTATTTCTGAAGATAATTTAAACTCAGTAATACCAGGTTAGAAGAGCTTATCATATAAATATAGTGACCTAAAGGGAGAAAAACATATTTGAAGTTTAGTAATCAGTCCATCAACATACAAGTTGACATTTGAGAAAGAATACATAATTCTTAATGGAAAGGCAACATTTTATGCATGCTCCCTTCTTCCCGAAAATGTCTTAAGGTTGGGCTGCCCCAAGGTTCAATCCTTAGTCCTCTATTGTGGTCTCTTCAATATGTATTTTCACTCCCTTGACAAGCACATCCAGCTTCATGGCTTCTAATACCAGTTCTCTGCTAGTGGCCAGAGAGCCCCTTTCCTGAGCTCCAGACTCGTATCTGCCACATCCACATTTCCACTGTAGGTCTAACAGACACCCCTAAGGCAGCATGCCCGTAATTGAACTGACAATCTCCCTGCCCCTACTTCTGCCATGCACAGACTTCCGCTTCTCAATTGACGGCAAGACCATCCTTCTAGCTGCTCAGGCCAAAACCTGTGGAGTTGTGGGTGATGCCTCTTTCCCTCACAACATATCGAATCCATCAGGGAATCTCAGAGGTTGCTCCATCAGAATGTGTTCCAGGATCTTACCACTTCTCACCAACTGAACTTCCACCAGCCTGGTCCTGCCTGATGACTGCAGGACTTCCATGCTGGATTCCCTATGTCCACCCTTTCCTCACAACAGTCTAGTCTCAACACAGTAGCCAGCATGATCCTTGTACAAAAGAAATCAGAACATATCAGGCATCTGCATGACACTTTCTGTTGGCTTCCATTTCACTTGGAGAAAAGCCAAGCTTCATACACTGGCCTGCATGGCTCTGCATGATATAGGATTCCAGAACCTGCCTCACCTCATTCTCCTACATGCCACCCCACTCTCTGTGCCACTCCAGCCACACTGGCCAAGAGCACAGTGCCTTCAGAGCACACTTGATCCCTCAGTGCATTTGCCTGGGTTGTTCTTGGGCTTAGCTAATTCCTCCACCTCCTGCATGCCTTTGCTCAAATGTCATTTTTCTCACGGTTCCCTTTCATGACCATTTGATGTTGGAATTGTAACATGCCTCCCCCACCACCTTACCCTTACCATGCTTGATTCCTTGCTCTTTCCTTATCGTATAACATTTATCACCTTCTAACATGCTCTATGATTTGCTTATTTTGTTTCTCGTCTAGTGCTACCAGCCCCTCTGACATGTAAGCTCTGCAGCAGGGACAGGAGTCTGTTTATGGTCTGGCTCCTAGAGCACTGCCTGGCACTTAGCAGGAGTCCCGTAAATATTCAATAAATGAATATAATCTTCTAAGAGCTAGCATCTTAACTCAAGGAAACTGATTCACTTTCAAAGTCAGGATCTGGACACAGGTCCACCACACTTTCTGCCTCCCAATTTGAAACGTGCATTTATCTGTTCCTCATTTCAGGGGAGTCACTGCTAGGCAGTCAACTCATGTCAAATAGCTGTTGGAAGGTCATTATGCACAGCTGGCATTTAACAAGTGCATTCACTAAGTCAGAAAAATAATAAGCATTAGCAAGTGCAGTTCCTAAGTTTCCAGTCGTAACATTAGAGCACTTCATTTAGTTTCCTTAAATAATAATTTCTCTGTGTAGGCCAAGTGACCAAATTGGAATCTCTAAGGCCTCTCAACAATCTGGTGACATGAATCCAGGCAGGAAATATCATTTTCCCTAGTTACTAACTACCAAAGTTTCAACACACCTTTCCTACTTTGCATCTTGTAAACAGAATCCAATATTCTGAATGATTTTCTCCATCCTGGTCAAAGGAGAAAGAACTCTACTCACCAGAATGAAGACGGTAAAGAATATGACAACAATGGCAGCCGTAATAAACAGCTTTTTCCGAGGAAACACAGCAGCAGGAAGGAGAAACACGAGTGCAAAACAGATGGCACCTCGCAGTCCTCCATAGGCAATGATGAACTGATCCTTAAAGGTCAGGGGAATGGTCCGGAACCTATTAATGACCTGAGTCAGGACAAATACACCTGCACAGAAAGAAAACCCAAGAGGAAACAGACTGTGTGAGGCCAGAATATAAAAATACATAGACTAACTTTCTGTGCCTCTGTGACAGGGGCAAAGGATTTAAAAACAGACCGCAAAACCTTTCCCCCTTTTCTGTCTTGCTAGTAATAGCAGGCTCTGGGCCTTTGATGTTGTTCCAGGATTGTGGGTGAAAACATGAAATCCGAGAAGACAAGACACACCAATCTGACTTATAACAAGGGCATGAAGATACCCAGGGAAGAAAATAATACATCAGGAAGGGACGAGAAAAGCAAGAGAGAGAAAATGAAGAGGCCGACGAGGAAGGAAAGGGGAAGAGGAAGAGGCAGAGGAAGATGACAAGAAAGAGGGGGAAAAAGAGAAACAGGAGGACTAGGGAGAACATAATGGGGAGGAAGGAAATGAAAAAGGAGAAGGAAAGTAGGAAGAGGAGGATGAAGGAGGGAAAAAAAGTCAAGGAGGAAGAGAGAATAGGAGTAAGAAGTAGGCAAGAAAGAATAAAGACAATAAAAAAGAAGCCTCAACAGCAGAAAGGGAGTGACAAAAGGAAAGCCCCATTCTATGAGTGAGTGTCACATATGTGCATTTAGCAAGCAAGCGCTCATTACCTAGGGCTCGCCAGATGAGGCAGAAGGCCAGTGTGAAGCAGACGAAGGCCCAGTTCCACTCGTGGTTCTTGCCCACGGTGGACACACCCATGAAGATGAAGATCAAGGTCTCGCTGACGCTGCTCAGCATCTTCATGAAGTACTTGATGGTCGTGTAGGATTTCTGAGATACATTTTCTTCCACGTACTTATTCATAGTCATTGCACAAGCAGTGATTCTGAAAAAGAAGAATCAGCCTTTATTGAACCTGACAATGATCCTAATCAGTATACAAGAGACAGCACTTAAGAGCTAAATTATGGCTCTACTCTTCTGCCCAAGACTACATCATCGAATGATTTTTATAGGTGAATGTGATTTTCATGTAAACCTTGGAAATCCTACAATCTCCGGAGGTCTTCATCACCAACCCTGGCTCAACTACCCTGCTCTGCCCAGCGTTCTGATCCTTCAATTTCCTTACCCCAGATTCACACTTAAAGGTCTATGAACATCAACACCATCAGCTCTCCTTTCTGTATCTCAAATAAAATGAGTCCAAAATAAATTTGAAATTCATGATCTTTCTATAAACTGATTTATTTTCCCACATATTCTCTGTTCCTCTATTATGTAAAAGGATTCTATTGCATAAAATACTGAGGACTTCTATAAAAACAGTTAATCTACTTTATAGCACCTTTACTTTGTGCCAGGTACTTGAAAATGGGCTTGTGTTAGGCTTCTCTCCCTGTCACACCTCGGTAGCCCCCTGCCATAAAATTGGTCAACAACTATTTTCAATTCTTCACCGTGAATATCTTTTAGACCCCCTCACTTTTTTTTTTAAATCTGTAGTTCTGAGTCTCATTTCTATGTATCTATTGTATCCACTTCTGGGAAATTCAAAACGTTTTAACAGGCTCTGAGAATTCCTAAAGCAAAGAAACTCTTTTGCTTGTTCTCCCCAACATTTCCAAAATTTTGGGACCACACAGCCCACTTTCATGATATCTACTGGAATATGGCACTTGCAGAAAAGGATCAAGGTCCAGGGTCAAGTCCACACTCCTGAAGCTCTTCACACACTTCCCTCAGTGAAGAATTCCAGTTTTACATCTGCCCTCTCTCCACCTGGGCACACACCATGTGCCTCCGCTGTATGGAACTGCTCACCCTGAACTTGTTCTTTACTGTCTTCTTGCCTTATTACACATGTGGGTTCCTTTCTGCCTGGAATGCTACCCCTGATTGACTCAGGTGCCACCCACAGAGGGGAATTTAGGATGAGCTTGGTGGCAGCTCATGGTAGTTCTGGTCTAAGGAGACACAGTTACTATAAAGTACCAAAAGAATTTCATTACAGAAGGTTCTGTGGAATGAAACAGGAGGATGGGATTAGAGGGAGCCACGCTGCCTTCCACTAATTAATAACCATAAACTGATTACTGGTCATGATCTGCAACGTTTTCAGCATTTCCTAACTCCAGCACTACAGTGACCCTAGTTCAGCTTCTCCTACTCCCATCATATGGTCCTCCTCACTCTGAGAAGACTTCTGCTGTCTTAAGGCAATCCTTCTACTGTGAGCATAAGAATATACAGAAGAATGCAAACCTAAGCGTCCTCTAAAACCTAAACAGGTAATCATGAACACATCTCATTGCAAGGAACAGATCTGTTGTTCACATAGAGAACAAATGCAGGTATATTTATTTTTGTGCCCCTATTAAAACAAAACAAAGACTCCATCAATCTAAGGACCACACATTGAACCACCATGTCACAGTCCCCAGAATATGTGGGCATTTCTTTTAGATTTCTATAAGTAAAGAATGTATAATTTATGTGGTTTCCCAAAAGAAAGAGTGACCTTATTAAATGTGCTAATTAAATTCAACATCTATAAACACATGGCAAAGGCTTTGAATAGTTGAGGACTCATATAAAAACAGTCAATCTACTTTATAGCACCTTTACTTTGTGCCAGATACTATGCAAACACATTTAATGGGTTATGTCAGTTAAACCTTGTAACAAGTTTATGAGCAAGTTCTATAATCATTCCTATAGTTATAAATGGAAGAACAAAGGCAGACAGAGGTTCGATTATGTAAGATTCCAGTGCTAATAAATGGTGGTGCCAGGGTATGAATCTGGGCAGCCTGATTTAAAGACATTAACTGGGCTGCGCATGGTGGCTCACACCTGTCATCCCAGAGCTTTGGGAGGCCAAGACAGGAGGGTTATTTGGGCCCAGGAGTTTAAGTCCAGCCTGTGTAAAATAATAAGACCTCTTCTCTACAAAAACAAAGCCAGCACTATTGAGGACTTAACCCCCACCCTTTCCAAATTCTCAGTGAGCCCCCCGATCTCTGATGGGAGGGAGGTCTTCCCTACCCACCAAGTTGTGGCTTATCCTTTCTCAGGCACAAGCCTGTTTGTATCCATCTCCTACGGCTGCTGTAAGAAATAACCACAAATGGTGTAGCTTCAAACAACGCAAATTTACCATCTTGCACTTCCAGAGGGAAGAAGTCCAAAATCACATTAGTGGGCTAACATCAAGGTGTGACAAGGCTTTTTCCTTGTGGAGGCTTTAGGAGAGAATCTGTCCGCTGCCTTCACTAGTTTCTAGAGGCCTCCTGCATTCCTTGGCTCATGCCACATCCCTCTGACTTCTGCTTTTCTAACCACATCTTCTCTGAGTCTGACTCTTCTACACCTTCTCATAAGGGCTCTTGGGATTATATCAAGGCCACCCAGATAATCCATTGGAATCTCCCCATCTCAGGATCTTCACCTAATTACACCCACAAAGTCTCTTTAGCCCTGTAAGGTAACAAATTAGCAGGTTCCAGAGATTAGAATGTGGACATCTTTAGGGACATCTTTGAGGCCATTATTCAGCCCCTACCAGGTGCTTGCATTCTCCTCCCCTAAACTGTATCCTCAACTAAGTGCATGGCCCAGATGTGCATGGCCTCTGCTGCTTGCATGCAGTTGGATGACAGAAGCTAGCAAGAACTCTGCCACACTGACTTGATATGAAATCTTGGAACCTCTTCCAGCCGGTAAGGCAACTGGAATAACAGGCTAGAAAGTGGCATCTGTCCCAGTAAGCCAATATCGGGCATCCCGTCAGCACTCCCCCAGATATAAATCACTCGTTACCCACATTCCTGAAAATCTTCATCTTTCATATTTTGGCCTAATTTCTCTTTAACTAGACTTTAAAAAGTTGTAATCCCAGCACTTTGAGAGGCCGAGGCAGGCGGATCACAAAGTCAGGAGTTAGGGACCAGCCTAAGCAACATAGTGAAACTCTGTCTCTACTAAAAATACAAAAAATTAGCTGAGCGTGGTGGTGGGTGCCTGTAATCTCAGTTTCTTGGGAGGGTGAGACAGGAGAATCACTTGAACCCAGGAGGCAGAGGTTGTAGTGAGCTTAGATCGTGCCACTGCATTCAGCCTGGGTGACAGTGCAAGACTCCACTTCAAAAAAAAGTAAAATTTGTCCAATACAAACTAAAAAAAAAGACATGTATACAGAAACACACACTTACGAGCCTTTCAAAAATATTGCTATTTTAGGTACTTCATGTAGTGGAAAAAAATGTTGCCAGGTAGAAAATTTGTAAAAAAAGTAATTTAGAATGGCCATATTACTTTTTTAAATTTTCTAATCTTATACAAAATATACTTCAAAAGGATTTTATTATAAAGCACCTAAACTTATAGACAAATATGTAAAGTAATGAACACCAAAGTACCCACCACCCAGCCTTATCCTGTCACTTGTATTTTTTAAAACAAAACGTCAGCTACAGAGATAATTCCTCATACTAACCCCATTCCATTCTCTCCCTCTTGAGCTGACTTTTTTGAGTCATTCAAAAATGTAATTTTAAAAGGCTGACAAGGAGAGTTTTCCTAAATGTTCTAAACATTTTCCTCTGAAATTATGTTCATATCATTCATTGGGCAAAAAGTAAATGATACAGGCAAAAAGTAATCTCCAGTTCATCACTAGAGATTACTTTTTGCCTGTATCATTTACTTTTTGCCCAATAAACAGTTCAGACACTGTTAAATGAGCAATTTAACAGTGTCTATTTAGAAACAATTAAAATGTAGCTTTGGTGTAGGAATAAAAAAGGAATTAATTTAACATGATTGTCCATGGGATCATTTTCCATTGCTTTGTATCCTTAACATGATACCAGGAGTGATTGATGCTCATGGTAGCCAGGCCCCTTGTTGCAACTCAGTGCAGTTTCCTACTGGCCTCAGTGAGACACTGAACAGGAAGAAAAGACACCCTGGTGGGTATCACAGGCTCCAGCATCTGGTGGTGTCCTGTTCAGGAAGTATGTGTATGTCTGAGGCACTGAGGCTCCTCAGGGCCTCGGGGAAACATTCCCAGTCTTCCCATTCTGATCTGCCGTGTACAACTTGAGTCACCTGGTCCCTCAAACAAAGGTCTGGAGGTGTCTTTATTGCAAAGAGATTTTTTTGTTGCCATGTACTCTGATCTGAAGTCAAACCACCTCACCTTCAATAACATCAGAAGTTATCCCTTACACTAGAGAGGTACAGGCAAAACAGTCTCTTAGGGATAGAAAGAATGAAATCATCTCTGCCCACTCCACCAGGTCATCTTCTAGAGCTGATAGTCATCACCCTCACAGTATATATGAGTCTCCATTTCTCCAAAAGAATCACAGGAAACTTACAGAGCTGGAGAATGGTGCAAGATAGTATCAGACTGTCCTTGACCTTACTGGGTTTGAAGTATGTGGCCAGGATAGTCCTTGGGTACAGTGTCACGTCACAGCATTATCACAGTGCCACCACACTAGCAAGAAAGAAGATTTCTTCCTTCACATGAACACATGAGGATTTCATACCTAAAGCCCACAGCCTCACATCCTCATTCTGTGACATCAATATGAGACTGTCACCAACAAAATAATAGCAAAAATGGACTCAATGTTCTAGAAAATTCTGGTTAAGTTTTTTAATTCTAAAGTGTAAAAATAAAACTACTATCCTTCAATATTCTTAATACAGCACCACTTTTATTGGCTCATGTTTTTTAATCATCTTCCCTGCCCCCGACCTTTCCATGCATGTCTCTCTAAATTCTTAAATTTCCATACCTAGTTAACATGATTTTGTGAAGTGCAATTTAACATCAACTAACATTTTCTGAGCATCCATCCTGAGAAAAATTCTGTGCTGGGATCTAGGAAGATGAAAGCAAGTAAGACCCAATTTCTGCCTTCAAGAGTTCACAGTCTAAGGGTAGAAACAGACACAAAGACATCATTGGAACACAACACCGTATGTGCTAGAATGAGGAGAAGGAAGATGCTATGGACCTGCAGGAAAGCAAAGGGTGACTTCTGCCACAAAAGAGGACATTTGAGCAACATCTTCATGGATAAGCTCACCTATCAGGAAAAGAGGACGTGAGTAATTCAGAAAAAAGCAGCAGCTGTATCAAAGGCATAAAAGAAAAAAACAGGGCGGTACATTCAGGAAACCGCCAGATGAGTCTGTTTGCTGGAGGAGGGGAGGTTGAAAACGTTAAGAGATGAGGATGAAAGAGGTTAGGGCTCAATGGCCCTGCCATACTTAATGTTTAGGAGTTCAACTTCATAGTCTGGAAAGAAAAATGAGAAATTATAATTTCGATCACATAATTAATGTCTATCTCCCCAAACTGGATGCTCCATGAGGAAAAAGAAAAGTGTTGCCTTGATTAGCATAGTATCTGGCATATATTTTGCATCAATGACTACATGGATGAATCTTTAATAGGAATGGTGGTGCAATAGGCATATATTTTCTCTATATCTATTGCCCATTTCACATCCCGAAGCATGCCCAGATTTTGACAGGTCTTAGGTACTATTCTGTGGGACAGTGTGGAGGTGAGGCATGCACAGATTTCACAGATGCACCCTGCTATGTTATTATCTTGCCCCACTTTAACATAAATATATGACGATCATCACCAATTTAAAGATAGAGATGGGAGAGCACTATAAATAATGGTTTTCACCTACACCAGCAATTGAGGTTTTCTTTATCAGTATATCAATCAAAATACAGTGTAGGAAAATACAGGCAAGCTAATAGACATTTCTCAAAAAGAGTTTCCCCCGACCCCAGGGAAGGTGGGGTGGAAATAGACTTTCCTTTCTATTTAAATGATTTGTCATCTGACTATTTTCTGAATAGAAAATTCTAACAGATACTTCTTTTCTGTATTACTCCATGACTCCATTATTAACCTGCTTTCTACAGATATTTATTTCTTTTCTACCAGAATTAGACAATGGACTAATGCTTAGCATGGTCTGTGTCTACAATGGCACCAAGTACAAGTTCAATTAATGCTGGCTAAGTCTAGTTTAATGAAGATCCTGAGTGCTTTATCTACAATCTGAACTGTGTAGAATTAAACAATTAACTCATAAATTCATCACACTCAACTAAAGCCATAAATACCTCCTAAAAAAAGTCGTAAACACTCCACTCCGCAGCCTAAAGTTAAAAAAAAAAAAACCTTCATACACCTGCAAGCCATTAAAAAATATACATCTTCTTTTCCAACAAAATCCTCAAAAAAGTAACTCCTCATAAGTCTAATTTACTCTGGCATTAGTAAAACTACAACCCTCAACTTTGCTATTCCTCAAATAATAAAAAAAAAACTTGGTGCTGGTATTAAAAAAGTTACTACCTCTATTCAGTTACTATAAGCTACCTCAAAAGTTAATTAATAACAAAAAAACGTTGCTAATTCTCTCCGCAAAAGGCAGCTCTCTCTGCAAACCAGCTTAACTCTTCAGCTGCCATAACTTTAAAAATAAAAGGGCCCTAAATCTGCTAACAACAGAAAGAAGAAAAACCTGTTTCTTTCTAAAAAAAAAAAAAAAAATGCTGCTAAAATTTTGTAAAACAGTTAAGTGTTATTTTAAACATAAAAATCAATCAAAAAACAGGACTAAAAACCTTCAAAAACCTGGCTCTGTTCTCTCCTAGCCTCGTTTATAACTCTGGGCCTCTCATCTTTACCACCTGGTCATATTCATTTCTTATAAAACCATAAGGTCACAATTAATCCTGCCGCTAAAACCCCGAATGTCCTTGGCTCATAAGCTCTATTGTAAACTGTAAATCAACCTGCACCCCTAAAATGCTCCCCTCTAAAAAAAAATCAACTACAAGGCCCCTTCTACGCCCCATTTCAGCAGAAAGTAGTTAAAAAGAATCAATGCCCCTATTCCAACAAAATTTAAATTTTCCTATTCAAAGAGGGGAATGAGGGAATATGTTCTCTTTCTGGGTCCATGAGGGGGCGTAGTTTTAAGGGCAAGAATTTCCCAGCGCCAGGCCCCACTCCCATCTCTTTCTATCTGGGAGATTTAACGGTTTATGTTTGAATTTCGCGGGCCTGGTAAGAAACTAAAAGTCACTCCAGCGGAAGCTCTAAGGAACTCCTTTCATTGGCCCAGGGTCTTGGAGCACGTGGGGGATCCTCCCAAAATAAAAGTCCATGTCCACACACTTGGCCGGATTTTCCCCTCTGGAATCCCCTTCTCACTATTCATGGAAGTCTTTCTCTTCTTCTCCTTTCCTTCTCTTTTCTCTACCTAAATAAAATCACCTTTCTACAACACTTCTTGGGTCTGATAGTTTACTTTTACGAGCATACAACTACCTGCAGTGGTCCCATTGCCTATTCTTTAAGAAACTGGGCCGGGCGCGGTGGCTCAAGCCTGTAATCCCAGCACTTCGGGAGGCCGAGGCGGGTGGATCACGAGGTCAAGAGATCGAGGCAATCCTGGTCAACATGGTGAAACCCCGTCTCTACTAAAAATACAAAAAATCAGCTGGGCATGGTGGCGCATGCCTGTAATCCCAGCTACTCAGGAGGCTGAGGCAGGAGAATTGCCTGAACCCAGGAGGCGGAGGTTGCGGTGAGCCGAGATCACGCCATTGCACTCCAGCCTGGGCAACAAGAGCGAAACTCCGTCTCAAAAAAAAAAAAAAAAGAAAGAAACTGGAGGCTCCACAGCATTCTCTTGGGGGAGCTGTGCCTCACCAGCACCCCAAAAAAACCTGGTTACAGTCTTGCTCCCATTCTATATGATTTTTAAAAGTATGAATTCAATTGCAGGAAAACATAGCCTAAATAATATCTGTATATTCTCAATTAAGGCATTGCCACATATGAAAGCCTATCCCGCTAATCAATGCTAAGCATATGCAACAATGAAGACCCATTAAAAAGTTTTTTCTGTATTGATTAAAGCCAGGTCTTGTGGTGACTCAGGGCGCATTGCATGCTCTCAGAATAAAGTACTCACTCAAGTGAGGTAAATTAAATTATTCCAGAGCATGAACGTACTATGCAGTGAATTACTTCTTACAGAAAACCTGAAAACCAAAAGAAACAGAGTTTGGTATATGAAAAAATGAAAACAAAAATTGTTTTTAAAACAGGATCCAATCATAAAAACTGAACAATCTTTTTTAAAATATCAAAAATGAAATAGGGTAAATTGAAATTGTCATAAATCCTGTATTAATCAAGAAGCCTTGTCCATTGCATAAATTCTCTGCATCTTTTTTCTCCTGTATTACTGCTTTCAGTTCAATTCAAGTAATATTTATAGATAACCTATTGGCACCTAAAGCAAGTGTGGTTATGTGGAGAGAGAACACCAAAGGATCACAACTCAACATCAACAGCGTCATGAAGCACAGGCGTCAAGGGTCCCATGGAGTCTACCCACTTTAGCTGGGGAGTGTTAAGAAGAGCCTCAGAGAGGCAGGAAGATTTGACCAACATTTTGATGTTTTCCAGGTGGAGGACTCCTGGCCTGTGTTGGAGGTGGGCTACAAGTGGGGCCTGGATATGAGAAACCTGCATGCAACAATCCTGCATCAGATATATACACGGAATGCTTTGTGGTTCTACGTGAGTCCTAGAAACATCAGCATGAGTTACTGCTTTCTGGAAGTTCTTACAGCTCCTAGCATGTGTATTAGAGCAGTATGGTTGGTGGACCACGTGTAAATGTTGGAAAACTGCAAATGCCTCTGCTCCATCTAAGACCTATGTCAGAATCTCTGGCTGAGGCCTGGGATTCTGTCCATGTAATGACATTTCCAGATGGTTCCTAAATACATTAACATTTAAGACAGCAAGTGGGAGTATAGGCAAAGGGTTCAGAAGAGGAAGGAGAAATGAGAAAAAAAGAGCTGAAATTTGAGTCATTTTATTTAAAATTGTATTGGAGGGTGAGCATAAGGGTTAACATGGGATTTGAGGAATAATTTGGATTTAACTACATTTGCCAACTGTTCTTCCTTCCTGTCTCTCAATTTTTATGACTTGGATCTAGGTGCAGGTCCCTGTGTTCTCTTGCCTAGACTGGTTAGTGTGCAGGCATCTTCACACATTTTTTTTCCTGCCTGAGTCTTTACCTAGGTACCTTATCCCTGCTGACAGCAGCATTTCCTGATCCTTCTCCTTAATCAAGGATTCCTCAGCTCTAGGGCAGCCAGTCAGTCTGGGGCTGTGACCTACAGCTTTCACCCAGAGTACCATGAGAACTTTATTGGTTGTAAGTGTCAAGGTATAAAGAAGTTCTGGGAGCACTACGATCATGTATTTAACATAAAACAGAAATACAATTGTATCATTTCTCCTTTAAGATTCCAAAGGCTCCCACCTGCCTATAGCACACAACAGGTCGGGCAAGACTGGGGCCCCTCCTTTTCACCAACCTGGAGTTCAGTTCACCTTGGAGCCTTCAAGTACACCTCTGCCTCTACCCAGAATGTCCCTCTCTTCATCACTGAGGCTTCAACCCAAGCATCAACAACATGCCCATCCCACTATACTTTACTATAAAGGATCAAGCTTTCCTTGCTAACTTGTAGTTAGCCCAGATTGGGATGGCGGTCTCACTCAAAGTGAGTTTAAGTTCACTGCCTTCTTCTGGTAACAAACCTTACTTCTCATGTCACAGGGCTGGTCATGTGAAACAGTCTGGTCCCATGACAGTTCTTCAGATCCCTGGGTCAATCACAGTGCTTGCTCTGAATTGTTTTCCAACAGGACCCAGCAGGATAAATTTCACTTTACTCTTCAGTGACAGAGTTGTGGAGATACAAAGCCTGATTTGTTTGTGACCCTGGTTCCATGCTTTGGAGAAGGCTAACCTATGAGAAGGAAGCCTTCTCATGAAGGGGCACAAAGTTGACAGAGAAAAATGCTTAGGCAGTCATAGGAGTCCCTTGTTCCATCACCTTAAGGCCAAATCCCATCTGTCCTCTCAAAATTGTATTTATTCACATGATTCAGGAAATCACTCCTTTCTGGCTGAACCCGGTTGGAGTTTGGCTTCCTTCATTAACACAGAGCTTCTTTCTACTGTTTCAGCCGGGCTCCTGGCTACAAACATGGCAGGTGACTTAAGGTACGTCAAATAACGGGGGATTAACTGTGAGGACACATGTGGAAAGACAGAAGCGGGGCCACTTGGCCAGGTCCCCTGGGAATACAGACAAAGTCAGACCTCATGTTGGATTGTGGTAAGGGAAAGCGGCAGCTGCAGGAGCGGGTACACAAGAGAAATGCCACAGCATCAAGAGGAGCTGCAGGCAGCCTCTCCTCACCCCAGAAGCCAACACAGGAGGACCTGAGGTTCATACATTCTCCTCTGTCCAGAGAATTGCTGAGAAGTAAACTGAGGTTTGTTCAAGCAAGGAGAAAGTTCTCCTTGAGACATGTATCATGTCAAGGAAGAGCCAACCTTGACCTCCACAGCTGTAGTCCCGGCTCTAACCTCCTCATGAAGGGGCTGAAACACTAATGTAATCCATGTTTCCAAGTGTGTCATACTCAGAAGTACTAGCCGGGTGGTAAGTGTGCATTTCCTTTCAGTTTTTCTGAAACAATTTTCATTAAAAAAGAAAAGGTAATTATTTCTCAGCAATTATACATTTCTGGCTTATTATTCTGTTTTATATTTTGGCCTACACTTACCAGAAAGTAACATTATTTCCTACAATATTCTTGAAATATAGGCCAGCAGGGCTATTACCATTTTTAAAAAATAAACATAAAGAACAGTCAAGATGGAGGCAGCAAACCACATTGCCATGTATGTACCTATGCCACAATCCTGCATGATCTGCACATGTACCCCAGAACCTAAAGTACGATAAAAGAAAAAAAGAACAGTCAAGAAATAGTCCGAAAGGCAAAGTGATAGCAGCATTTTCAGTTACGCAAAAATATCCACTTCAAATAGATCTTGAAGAATCAGTTCTTAATTCAGGAGCAAATTGTGAAAGTTCTGTGTAATTTAAAGTTAGCAAGCAAATACCAAGTTTTTTCTTGTCTAAAGAATTCCCAATGTACCTCTAAAATCTACCCTGTTATCTGTAATGAAGGAGAAAAGCAATGGTATGATTCATCCTAATAACAAGTAAAGCAATATCAATATTCTTTTTAGCTAAATATCATTCTAAGAATGCAGTGAATTGATTTTCATAAGCCAATCAAGTACAGAACCAATTGGATTTATTATGCATTGTATCAATTTTTCCTAGAAAACTAACTTTTCTGCTTGTGTTTCACTTAAACTTATATTACTATTCCTTGAATACCCGATATATTAATTATTCCTTTACTACCCTGACCACTTGATAAACACCAGAAGACACTAAGACACACGTGACAAGTTGAGGGAAGACTGACTAGCTTCATAATTTATCCCTGATAATCTTTAAGAATGGAATACATAATCTTACTTAGAATGAGTTTTGTTTGTTTGATTTATTTTGCCTCCGTCAAAAATCAATATCTTGAGATTAGCTAAAATAAAGACCTACAGACCCTAATATAGAGGCTCTATTGATCTTCAGTCAGTCCGCAGAGTAAATACAGATAAAAGCAGAGATGAAAATAATGTCTTTAATGGTGTTTTACCCCTAAGAAGATGAGGCAAGAAAATATTGTATTTTGAATACTGAATATTGTATAAGTTTACAACTTCAATTTGCCATATATATATATATATAAAATCTCAACCCAGGGAATCTGTTTTAAAGTGTGTTTCTCATTCCTGCAGGAGTCATAACTTTCCCTCCCACTTTAGATTTTGAGGATGTTTATATCAAAATCCCCAAATGCGGACCTAGGGAAACATTTTTCTTTTACACAAGGTGGCTTTAACATCTTAATTATCACAAGCCATTTCACAAGAACCTCCAACTTCCCTTCAGTCTCTCCTTCCTTATTTTCTTTCTAAACTTCCCCATTCTCAAAGAAATGTTCTTTATAAAGAGCACAGTTACCATCAAAGCTTCTCATCTTTTCATGGCCCATTTTTTTTTTACTCCATCAAAAGGAATAAAACATATGTCACCATGTCTTCAAACACCCAAGCAGCAAACACTTAAGTGGTAAGCACTTCAGAACAGTGTCTAATAGGAATCACAGGAGCTGGATATGTAATCTGCAGGTTCCTAGTATTCACAGTGAAAGACATGAAAAGAAACTGAAGTTAATTTTCAGACTATATTTATGTAACTCAATATCTCGAATACATTGTCATTTCATCAAATCTGTATAGAAGTTACTAATGAGATCCTCTAGAATCCTTTTCTTCCTACTCAGTCTTAAAAATCTGCTGGGTTTATTTATTTATTATTTATTTATTTTTCTGAGATGAAGTCTCGCTCTGTCACTCAGGCTGGAGTGCAGTGGTGCAATCTCAGCTTACTGCAACCTCCACCTCCCTGGGGTTCAAGCGAGTATCCTGCCTCAGCCTTCTGAGTAGCAGCTGGGATTACTGGCATCCACCACCATGCCTGCCTAATTTTTGTATTTTTAGTAGAGATGGGATTTTGCCATGTTGGCCAGGCTGGTCTCAAGCTCCTAACCTCAAGTGATCCAATCGCCTCAGCCTCCCAAAGCGCTGAGATTGCAGGCATGAGCCACCATGCCCAGCCTCTGCTGTGTATTTTAAACTTACAACACAACTCAGTCCTACTTTCAAGTACTCAGAAGCCACACGTGGCTGGTGGCCACCCTGTTTGGCCCAGGAAAGAAGTGACAGCCTACTATTTTTGTTCCTGAAGGAGGAACAAAAATACTTTGTTTCTTTCTGGGGTTGAATCTACTAAAGTAAACAGTTTAAACTATAAAAATAAATACAAATAATTTCATGAATTGTTTACATTTCTCTAGGTTAAGGCTTATGATTTCCAATTCCTTTTTGTCTTTACTGGTCTTACCCTATAGTTAGGCAAAGGTATACAATGGAAAACAAAAGCTCTTTGTTCCTTTCATTGTTTTTACTTTTCCCTGAATATGTCCAAGAAATTCAGGGGTATATGCTTTGTTTTCGTATCACTTTATTTCTGACATCATTTTACTACCTTTCCTCCTTCCACCCCAGGCTTATTGGGGTGGTCATACCGGATTTTAAAGTGGTCAGTCTTTGCCAGTCAGAGCTATCAGTGAAAGCACACACCATAATTAAAAGTAAAACTATTATTTGTCAAGGCAATGACACAGTGAGAAGAGAAGAAATAGGGAGCCAGAGATCTAAGGCTCTCGCCTTGGTTCCCCCGTTCCTTCTCTGCAAACTCTCTTCCTGCTCTTCTTCACACTTCAAGACGCTGACATGAGGGTCAATTGGCATTGTGTTTGAAAGCATGTTATAAACGTGACGCATCATATAATGTTTTATGAATGTCCTACAATGTTGTGTGTTTATTAATTTTAATCTTTGTGGACACAAACATGTTGAACTGGTTATTCTGGCATGCAGGGCTATGGTTTAACACCCTTGGATCTTGAAGAGATAGTCTCCTAAATACTATAAAGTGTGGGTAAACCAAGAGGAACTAGAATAGGCCAAAAAAAGATATGCTTTCCTATTTTGTCTTCAAAGTTTTAAACAGATGACAACTCCTACAAAGAAAAAAAGGACAAAGAGAGCATATGCTCTTCACACTTTCACCAGCGACTACTTCAGTCCAGCAAGCTGGACCTACTCCTGGATTTCATTCCTAAACCTACCATTCTGGAAATTCCTGCTACAAATTTACTCATTTTCAACTTTGCATCATGATGTGCTGTTTCTTTTCTTTCTTCTCCTTCTCCTCCTCCTTCTTCATCTTTTAGGGGATATTGCACATAAACGGGACTGGCCTGGTACCTGGAGATGCAGGGTCAGACCTAATTCTCCACTGAGTCATCTGGCAGCCTTGTTTTGTCCATCTGGGCCTCAATTTGTTTATTCATAAGAATGAAACTAATAATCACTATTTTCTCTTTTCTTTGCAATAATGCTTCTAGAATAATTAACAATAAATAGAAACTACTTAGAAAGTACCCTTAAGGAAAGAAATACTAAGGAATTATTAATCCATCAAAATAGAACTGAAAAACACTGGGCTATCTGAACACTCTCCTATCTGAAGTAGGAGCTAGCGATTTTCAAAATTTGCTGCTGTGGAGGCCAAGCATGCCCCTCCTTCTTCAGGTCACTGTGTTTCCAATGTCCCACTTATTAGAGCCTAGGGGATTGTGTGGGATAGAAGGGGAGGATCAGATAGGAGCCTGAAGTTCAAAAGGGGATAACAAACTTCGACTTAAGTTGATTTCTGTAATGGCCCTGAATTTTAGTGATCAGTTTATCCAACCATTAGTGTCCTTGGGTAAAGAAAGTAAAATGAGGTCAAATACACCATTGTCCATAGGAATCAACAGTGCTTTGACTGTAAGCAATTTCTGAATATAAAGTCCAAAACATATGAGTCAAGGCAAGAACTTCTAAAATCAATAACTATTAGTCGCCTCTCATCCCCTGCTACAGTGCTTTGATACTCAAACTTGTCCATTGCTATAGATATGTGAAGTTTCTGGTTTAAGAGACTATGGAAATTTCCCCTTAATTCTAGTTCTGGTGCTGTGGAAGCTCTGAAACACACGTGTATGCACACACATGCATACACACACACACACACACACACACACACACACACATTTCCCTGTTGCAATAATTTATTCCAGTATAGAAATTGTAAGGCCGGTTGCCTCACCAGGAGCTCGGACACGCCCACTTCTGCACTCGGCACCTAGCCCGCCTTGGAAAACCCCTCTGCACTCAGCACTAATCTCTGCACTCGGTGCCTAGCCCGCCTTGAAAAACCACTCTGCACTCAACACTAAGCTCTGCATTAGGCACCTAGCCCACCGTTGGAAAATCCCACCTACCTACCAATAGTAGCCTGCCCCGACCATGCCCTGTTTCCCCACAACCAATCAAACGCCTTCACTCCCTAGAAAACCCCATGCCCAGAAGAGTCAGGTGTGACTTTCCTGGCCTCTTTCCCTGGGACCATGGAACCTCAGCCGGGAGCTGAATAAATTGGCATTTAATCTTTTTGTGCTGGCCTCAGTTTCCTCATTTTTAACTCAGTGATAACCCTTACAGAAATGAGTAGAATAATATTAGAAAATAGGGACTTGCATCTACCCTGTCAGCATTTGCATCTAAAAACCCTTCTGAATGTATAATAAAAAATAAGCATAAATCATTTTTAACATTATATTAGGTTTTGGAGTATTAGGAAGGACCACAAAAGGAAAACCAAATCTAAAAATGCTCAGAAGACATCTCTCCAAATATTTTGTAAGACAAAATAAGACTTCACGTCATATTATTTAATTTACTTGTCAGCGAAAAGCCTATAAAACCAGTTTCATGATAAAGTTAAGTAGCAGCAACAGTAGACTTTATGAACACCCGAGGTGCATTGCTTCTGGCATCTTTCCAAAGAAATCAAGATACTGAAATCCTGTCCCGTGCTTTCCTCTAAGTTTCCTTCATTTTTAACCCAAACCAAAATCTTCTGTTACTCATAAGATTGTTTCTTTTTCATTAAAT
Source organism: Sapajus apella (assembly GCF_009761245.1). Classification (NCBI taxonomy): domain Eukaryota; kingdom Metazoa; phylum Chordata; class Mammalia; order Primates; family Cebidae; genus Sapajus; species Sapajus apella. The sequence goes on along the minus strand of NW_022437029.1, from coordinate 6,257,911 downwards.
TCATCTAGTAACTACCTGCTCATTAAGTAAGTGACATCCTTCTAGAACAAGCTGCCCAAGAGGCAACAAAGCTAATGTAGAGGGTTACAGGCTCTGAAAGGCAATACGAAGAGGGAAGGAGAAGGAAGGATGGATGGAGGAAGGCAAAGGAGGGTGAGATGTCGGAGAGCAGGCAAAACTCAGGAAGGCCAAGTTTCACAACTGGTTTACAAATCATTCCACAGGCAGTTTAACTTTTCTCCCTGCCCAGGAGCTGCCTGTCCTTTCTGCCTAGTTTCCTTTCTCAGGAGCTGCCTATTTCTCTTAAGATAACAAGGGAAAGTACCGAGCATTCTCAGTACATCAGGTGCGTTTACTCCCATTAACCTTAAAATTGGTTTATAAATGGCAAAAGAGAGAGTGCAATTAGCATAAAGTATGATAGGAATTTCTAAACTCAGTATAATTTTAGCCCAGAAAAAATGACTAGTTCTATAAAAGAGGTGTGTATAGATATGCATTTTTAATTGCATCATTATGCTGTATCCCCGGGACCGAAGTACATACAGTAATTACAACGTGTAAGTGCACACAGTGCACTTTAGAGAGGGGCGGGGCACGCACATCTGTGATCTACACCATAAGGAAGGAACACACGGTCAGGTTTTGAATGGCATACTAATTACCCCACATTAGAAAAGAGGGTGTCACTTCTGAGAACAAACACACCCTAATGTGAATCTCAACCTGCATTTGTCATGACAGAATAATGGGTACACATGATAATTTTGATGCAAAAATGTTTACATTACTGATAATATCTTATTTAAAGACACGTTTATTAGTTTGGTATACTATTTGCAATGACTAGCTTATTTTTTTATTTTTTATTTTTTTGAGACTGAGTCTCACTCTGTTGTTTGGGTTGGAGTGCAGTGGTGTGATTGTGGCTCACTGCAACCTCCACTTCCTGGTTCAAGTGATTCTCCTGCTTCAGCCTCCTGAGTAGCTGGGATTACAGGCACGCACCACTGTGCCCAGCTAATTT
>NW_022437029.1:6255101-6256784 GCF_009761245.1 Sapajus apella | reverse complement strand
TATATATATATATATATATATATATATGTGTGTATATATATATATTTTTTTGGGGGGGGTAGAGATGGGTTTTCACCATGCTGGCCCGGCTGGTCTCAAACTTCTGACTTCAAGTGATCCACCCACCTTGGTCTCCCAGAGGGCTGGGATTATAGGCATCAGCTGCCTCACCTGACTAATGACAATATTAGTTTAAATGTAATAAAGAAATTTCCTCTACACTAAACTGTCAAATAAATCTTCACTTTGAAGTTGGATACAAAGTAACGATTTTCATTGACCCACAAACCACAACAGAGAATTACCTGTGCTATTTATCAGGAATATGTGGCCCTATTTGTCTCTTACTTCTGAATTACTGGCATAAGTAAACCTGTGATTTCATCTTCACAAGAGGCCAGCGACTTGATATAGCATAGGCCTTCCAACCCTTCCATCACCAACACTGGAGATCCACCAAGATTCCCACCCCATCCAGTTCTTCAACTCTCCCACCAATACGCTGGATCTTTAAGGACCCCAAACCCTGCCTGTGAATGTCTGGCAAACTGGCACATTTACATAGCTTCTTTGTGGGTTCCAGAACAGTCACATACACTCAGACTTGCAATGCAATTCAAGGTTCTCATACCCTGACTCTTGCTAGAGCAACACTGCTGGAAACTAGATACTAAGTCCTGCCCCCACACTCTTTTCAGAGACCTTGTAACTCGCTGATGATACATTTTCAATGACACTGGCCACAGAAGAGTCAGGAAGCTGGAAGTCATACAAATGATATGAATAGCAACCAGGAAGACATGGAACATTTCACTACTGGGTCAAAATGGATTAATGCATTGCTTTATTTAGATTCTCTGTGAAACGGAAAACCATCCAACCTGTGGCTCAGGGCTTTCATGACCACAGGTTCCACTTTCTTTGTGCAGGGTGTCTTCGACTTCCTCTACCATAAACCTAATCTGCTTCTGATGTAGGAGTACTGACATATGGCAAAAGTCAAACTAGCCCCTAATCAAAGCATCATCTTAATCAGATTGGAAGAGAAAATTTCAGGAAGATCTAGGCTTATGCTTATAGCTGCAAAATTCTAAATATATATGGCAGGTCCTAGCATTTAGCCTAGTGCATATGGAGCTGTAATACATATTTGTCAAAGTAAAAAAAAATGTAAAAACATTCCATTAATAAGTATTTCTCACTGACCATATACAGGGTCTTACCATAATATAATAGAAGCTTGTTTTGGGAAGCTACAAAAACATCCACATCCAATGAGCAGCCTCCTTCAAAGTGATCTTCCAAAAGCTAAAACAGGATTCAAACTCCATCATTCATCAGTGCATTTGTATAACTTCTCAAAAACTTCCTTCAGAACCAGTTAGTGCATGAGACACTAACCAAACCTTTAGTAAATAAATAATCCCTGGCTTTATAAATTTCTTGCTTTATAATCCTGCATGTTTATTTAAAAGGCTCAGCTGAAATTGTATGGTCACAACTCACATTCACTGAGTTTGCTTTGAATGACTAAGCTGTTATCCCAAATTAAATCTACCATCCAAAATATTTCTGTGACTAAGATTATGCCAATGAACATACATAAGCCATTCCAGAACTCCAAGAGCAGCTTGGCATGTGACTTTGTTGAAATAAGCTTTTTAAAAAAAAAAAAAAAAAAAA
>NW_022437029.1:6252136-6255001 GCF_009761245.1 Sapajus apella | reverse complement strand
AAAAAAAAAAAAAAAAAAAGAAAGAAAGAAAGAGAGAAAGAAAGAAAAATAAAATAAAAAAAGAATGAAGGAGAGGAAGAAAGAGGAAGAGGAAGAGGGAGAGAGAACGGAAGTGTTGCTTTATTGCCCAGGCTAGAATGCAATCTAAAAATGGGTATTGAAAATCTCTTTTATACCAATAATTGTGCTTAATAATGGAGACAGGAAAAAATGAGGGAAGAAAATAACAAACAAGCAGCCAACCAATATTTCATTTAAACCTGTGAGTACGTGTGACATGGTACTAATAAAACTGTATATTTTGTGTGTTTAAAGTGGAGAGTTATATAAATGTTTATTAAGTTTACTTGTTCCGGATCTGAGTTCAATTCCTGGATATCCTCATTAATTTTCTGTCTCGTTGATCTGTCTAATATTGATGTTGAAGTGTCCCACTATTATTGTGTGGGAGTCTAAGTTTCTTTATAAGTCTTATGTATCTGGTGTTCCTGTATTGGGTGCGTATATATTTAGGATCGTTAGCTATTCTTGTTGCGTTGATCCTTTTACCGTTATGTAATGTCCTTCTTTGCCTCTTTTGATCTTTGTTGCTTTAAGGTCTATTTTATCAGAGGTGAGAATTGCAACTCCTGCTTTTTATTTATTTATTTTTGCTCTCCATTTGGTTGGTAAATCTTTCTCCATCCCTTTGTTTTGAGTCTTTGTGTATCTTGCATGTGAGATGGTTCTGGATGCAGCATACCGATGGGTTTTGGCTGTGTCTTTTGATTGGGGGATTTAGTCGCTTTAAATTTAGAATTAATAATAATATATGTGAGTTTAATACTGCCATTTGATGTTAGCTGGCTGTTTTGCCCATTAGTTGATGTAAATTCTTCATTATGTTGATGCTCTTTACTTTTTGGTATATTTTTGGAAAGGCTGATACTGGCTGTTCCTTTCTATGTGTAGTGGTTCTTTCAGAAGCTCTTGTAAAGGAGGCCTGGTGGTGATGAAATCTCTTGAGTACTTGCTTGTTCACAAAAGATTTTATTTTTCCTTCGCTTATGAAACTTAGTTTGGCAGGATATGAAATTCTGGGTTGAAAGTTCTTTTTTTTAAGGATGTTGAATATTGGCCCCCACTCTCTTCTGGCTTGTAGGGTTTCTGCTGAGAGATCTGCTTTGAGTCTGATAGGCTTCCCTTTGTGGATAACCTGACCTTTCTCTCTGGCCACCCTTAGTATTTTCTCCTTCATTTCAACCCTGGTGAATCTGATGATTATGTGCCTTGAGGTTGGTCTTCTTGAGGAATATCTTTGTGGTGTTCTCTGTATTACCTGGAGTTGAATATTGTCCTGCCTTGCTAGGTTGGGAAAGTTTTCCTGAATAATATCCTGAAGAGTATTTTCCAGCTTGGACATAAGCTTATAGCCACCCACAGAGACAACTCTGAATGAGCACCAAACTCATACAATTCTTGGTGCCTGACCACGATCCACCCCAACAGTTTATATTGTCATATTTCAGGAGACTCAGAAGTATGTTTACGCAGCTTTCTATCTGAGCAACAGATCATGGTAGCGTAAGTTTTGCCGATATATATTTCCATTCCTTTGTAACGAAATGTAAGGAAAATCTATTTTTAATTGTTCTTAAAAGAATAAGAAAACCTAGTGTTTCATATAACTTATTCAACTTTAATATCTTAGCTGAGAATGCATTCATTCAATGAAATGTCATCATTGAGCACTTTTAACAAAGAAATACTTACGCCACGATGCCTGAGAGGTGAAACATTTCAGCTGTTATGTAGGACAAATAACTGTAGAGGAAAACAAAGAGTGGCTCTATCACTCGGATGTTATGTGTGAATCGGGTAGTAAATGCCGCTATAAAGCCCAGGAAGATGCCGATTAGCATCCCACCGATTCCCACAACAAAAAAGTTAGCAATTCCCGCAAACACGTCAATGGTCTCAATGGTTTTCATCTGGCAAAAAGACTTGAACAAGTTGTACAGGACCTGCAGAGAAAAGAAAACACCTTGTCAAGACCCTTTCCAATTTCCCCATTATCACCCTGGGCACAGACAGATCTACCTGGCCTTCTAATCAGGACATTTCTTCTGTGTACCCAGGTAAGAAAGGGGCAATCATTGTGTATTCATTTGTCTCATATTTTAAAATTGTAGCTTTAAACAAACAAATCAAAAACTTTCAATAAAAGTGAGTTGTCAGGGAATTTATTTCTAAAATTAAGGGAGAGGCAATTTCAAAGTTGTTACATAACTTACTCCAAAAACATTATTTTTTCCAGATATCATCTGAAAGATTATTTTAAAATATTTGTTTGCCATCCATCACACCCAACTTGTGTTACCACTACTTGGGGGGAGTAGTGTGACAACGAGAAAGCTTATCAGTGCTGTTGTGAACACATTTACCTTACAAGGTCCTATTGTGGAGCCACATGACAGAAGGGACCCACCCTTCATGGTACCCAGGATGAGGCAGTCATCCTTCCAGGACACCAGTTCCTCCCTCCGCACTCCACCTCTTCTCCCCGCCCACACATAAATGTCTGGTGTAACTGAGACAGACCCAAGGAATTTTCTTCAAGCAAAGAGGCAGCAGACTCATCTGTGTGTGTGTGTGTGTGTGTGTGTGTGTGTGTGTGTGTGTGTGTGCATCTGCTGAAACTTCATACATATTTTGTATATGAAACACTAGGTTTTCTTACTCTTTAAGAACAATTAAAAATAGATTTCTCTTACATTTTATTACAAAGGAATGGAAATATATATCACCAAAGCTTCATGCTGTAGTCATGAGACTGCTCTCTTGTTTAGTTTAGCGTTGTTTTTTTTTTTTTTTTTTTTTTTTTTT